>NW_024581080.1:2281961-2301901 GCF_017639235.1 Corvus kubaryi
CCCTCAGTCCCAACCCCTCAGTCCCAACCCCTCAGTGCCAACCCCTCCATTCCACCCCTCCATTCCACCCCTCAGTCCCAACCCCTCAGTGCCACCCTTCCATTCCACCTCTCAGCTCTGCAAACTCTCCCTGTGATTCAGCATCATCTGCTCTGACACAAAAAGAATCCAAAAATCCAACATTTCTTCTTCCCTACTGGCAGCACTTGGCTGAGGACTCGGGCTGGAGCCTGCAAAATAAAAACCTGGTGGGATTTTAAGGCTGAAGAAAGCAAATGAAATGGGGTTTTTTCCTAACTTATATGGGCCCTGTTAAATTATGAAAATACATGGGGACCACTGAGTTATTTAACTTCATTAGAAATTCCCTGTGGACCTTATTCCTTGCATTTAAATGTACATCTGGATAAAATTTGGACACTGGAAAAACTATGGTGCAACATTTGCACTGGTGCCAGCTTTGGCTCTCTGGTTCTGTCTCTTGCCCTTCACAAAGTTCTTGCCCCACAACTGAGAGCGGTAGAGGAGGGAAAATATTTTTATTTTCTCACAAAGCTTCCAAATTTAAGCGCTTTTTTTCAGATAAAAACTGCAAGCAATTCAATTCCCAGCTTAGCTGCTTTTCCAGAAGAACTTGACAAGTTTTCTTTGACAAAGGGCTTGGAGCCATAAGGAGAATAAATGTGAGGCTAATCCCAATTAATGTGTGCAAACAGAAGCCTTAAAACACCAGGTCTCCACTTAAAATGCCCCTGTCTCCCTCCTCCTGTGCGGCAATAAAACCCAGCCAGAGCAGCAGGGAGAGCTGATCTGGAGTTTTGGAGTTTATCAGGCTAAAAACAGCACAAGAAAAGTGGTCAGACACGATTTCTCAGCCGAGGAGAGCCGAGCCTGTCAAATTAACAGCAGCGGGGCAGGAGACTGGAAAATCAATCAGTCCTCCCCAAGCAGCCAGAGATTGCTGGAAGAAACACAGATTTGTGTAAATACGTTTTGAGGGGGGTCAAAAAATTTGTTTGCTCCTTCCAATGTGTCTGTCTGGTTTCAAGCTGTTCCTCTGAGGAAGCATCGTTTTTTTTATTATTTTTTTTTTAATTTTATTTTTTTTAGGCTGATTTTTAGCTGAAAGGGCCCAGCTTTGCTGGACTTGGCCTCGTACAAAATTCTCTGCCACAAGCTGTGGGTTTGGGCTGTAAGTAGAGCTTTAATTACCACGGATCCCACTCAGTCTGTGGGTTTGACAGGAATACATCAGGAGCTGTTTCCCAGGGCATTGATTGTCTCTGCAGCCTGGAATCTCAGCATTGATAAATAAACAGGGTATTTTAAACCAAAGCGCTTTTCCCCCCCTCAAAATAGCATTGATTTTTCAGCTCTGCCTCAGTTCTGGAGCTGGGATCTGTGCACGGGGGAACGGGAATTCCAAAACCACCAAGCTGTGGATCCCTGGACGTGCTGTGGGCTGTAAGAGGGAACGGGTTGGGAGGGAACTTTCTGTGGAAAGAAGCAAATGCAGACCTAAAAATGGGTCACTGTGAAGGCTGAGAGGACAAGCACTGACAAGAGGCTGCCAGGGAGGTGAATTTTTATGGAACAGCAACAGCTGGGTGACAAAAGCGCCTGGGGACTGCTTTGCACACTCTCCTGAATGCAGTACCTGAACACCACCAGTTACTTGAGTGAGTTCCTCCCTCGAGGGGCTCTAATGAGAGGGAATGGGGACCGCATTTTGGAAGCAATTAGCCTGAAAAGTCTCCAGTTGCTCTTTTTGAGCACAGCCTTGAGGGAGCGGAGCTCAGCGCTGGGTGATGGGCTGGGTGTCTGCGGCTGCCCGTGCTCCATCTCCGCGGCTGGCGGCTCAGCGTGGCTCCCTGGGATCTCAAATGGGGTTTTAAAAGCCTGAGATTCAAATTAGGTTTTAAAAGGCTGAGATTCGAGGGCTAAAAGGGGGGAGGAAGGGGTTTCTCTGCTGTATACTGGAATGAGGCAGTTTTTGGGGAAAAGTAGGCACCCTGGGCGCTCATCCCGAAGTGGTTTTTGGCAGAAGAGGGTTTGAGGCCTGTTCTCGCAGAAATTATTATAACCCAGCTGCTGGAGACTTCTTTGAGATCAGGCCTTCCAAATTAACAAGCAAAGCTGAGCAGTGCTGGGGAGTTTGGGGCAGACTCGTACAGAAAACAGCAGCGGAAACTTTTTGGGAAACGCCTCGTTTCAGCAAGGCTCCAGCTTCTCGTTGTTAGTGTGTTGGAAGGTGAATTTCCTTCAGGCTTGAAGCAGCCTGGCCCCCAAGCTCCTGCAGCAAAGCACCCTGTCCAGGGGTTCAGACTTCGCTTGCTTGCTGTCCTCCCGTTGTTTTTAGCAGAATAAATCACTTTTGCTTGTAGGAGAAAACTTGAAAACACGAATTAAGTGTGCCTTTAAAACTAAATGAGGAGGAAGATTGACAAAAAGTGCTGGTCCAAGTTCTCCCTGCTTGTCACAGAGCCCTGTTTCTCCTGGTGGCCTGTCCTGGTCTCAGCTTTCCCATCTGTTAAATGCTGCCTATAATTAGCCCGTCTTTCACAACTTTTCAGCGTTTGGCACTCCTGATCCTTGCCTTGCTGTATTTTGATTCCTGGGGAATAAATGTGAGAACAAAACAAATTACCAGCCATTCTAGCTCCTGTGCCTTTCTTCCTCTTGAGCTTTTCCCTTTTCCTCTCTCCTGGGTTTGAAGCTGGAGGGTCTCAGCCCCCGTGGAGTGAGGTGACCTTGGGTGGCCCAGGGACGTTTTCTGTGCAGGATCTCCTGCCCAGAGTGGTGTTTGCCGTGGTTTCCCCAGGATGGGCAGCACCAGCAAGGCTTGGAGGGAACTGAGGGAGGATTTATCCCCTCAGTGCTGAAATTCCAGAGTGGTTTTGGGCTCGGAAGCTGGCGTGGAACGAGGGGCTCCTTCCTGGCTTTAGGAGGAAAAGGCACCGTGAGGGCAGAGCGGGTCTTGTGGGAGGAGTTTTGTGGGATCAGCAGCAGGAATGCACCCTGCAAAATAAAACCCAGCACCAGAGGGGCTGAGGGTGTTGTGGGCATGTGCAGATGGAGAGGATCCCCCAAACCAGCTCAGCTCCAGGCCCTGCACGGCCCAGCCTGGGCCTGGTTGTAGCATTGTTCCATCCCTTTTCTATTCCTGCCACCCTTTTCAGGTGCTTGAAAAACCTTCTGCATTCGTTTGTGCCTTTGCGAAGTGGCAACAAACTGCCCCAAGTTGGATTTATTTTTTGGAGGCCGTGCAGCCCCACGCTGCTCTGTGATGTCGGATAATTCAGAGACAAACTCTAACTCAGATCCATGTACAATGGAACCAGATACAAATCGATTTCCTTTCGCTGTTCCTTTGTTCAGGGGAAGCTCTGTGGAGATGCAGCATTAATTCACCGTACAGAAACTGGCATAAACAGTGTGGTATTGGGAACATCCATTTAATTATCCAGCTCTCATCTGCGGGGTGGGAAGGGCTGTGTCCTGTCTTCATTATGGGAACCACTCTGAATTATAGGAAATAATAAAGCAAAAAAACCCCCCAACTGTGGAAAGGCTTATCTTTGGAGGCAGAATTAATGCTTGGATAGGGGAGAGCTCCAGGGAGTGCTGTTTAAGGATTTAAGGAGTTTTTGCCTCCCCCAGCTGTGGTGGGGGCCCAGTTTGCAGCAGAGCAGCTCTGCTGGTACAGACTGGTGTTACAGACCAGCAAAGCTCAGCTTTATTTTGTGGTTTGCACTGCTCAGTTCTTCCCCCATCCCCTTTTTCTGGCTGGCTCTGGGAGCTGAAGGGCCACCCCAGAAGGAATTTGTCCTGGATAACCCCATCCCCTGCCAGCCCCATCCCCACCCCACAAACCCAGCAGCTGCCCCGCTCCAACGAGGCTCCTGCAAACCCAGGGAAAATTAGAGATTCCTCTTCCTGTTGCCCCCGTGCCCTCCAGACCTCATTTTTCAGCTGCCCAGGAGGTCGGGAATGGTAAATCAGCGGCTCGGACACCTCGCAGAGGCTCCTTTTTACCTGCCCTGCCCCAATGAGCTGCAGTGATTCATCTCCTCCGGACTTGGCTTCCCTGGGCCCGGCTGGGAGCCAGGGAAGTGTCAGGCTGGCTGGAGCCAGAGCCCGATAAAAGGACTGACCTTGTCGTCTGCAGCGAGAATCTACGGCCCGTGACAGCAGCGAGTGGAGGGCTGGGGCTGTAAAACACGGCCGGAGGGGCCCAGCATGGGCCAGGGGTGATGAGGGTGTAATTCCAGAGCTGAGCTTCCTCGCAGCCCCGGAGCTGCGGTTCCCGGCTCCTTCTGCAAATGAGGGGCAGCGCTCGCTTTGCTCTTCGCGTTTCGGGCCTTTAGAGTGGGGTTCATTTATTTCTGTTTTGAAACGAAGCTGGGCTCTCAGATCTAAAAATGAAACCACGTGTGGAGTCAGGGAATACTGGGAGCAGGCAGAAGAGTTCCTTCATCCAGCAAAGCAAGAAGGGCAGAAATCAATGAAATGAACTAAAGAGATGCAAATTAGATGTGATGGGACAACACCACAGCGCTTTAAAACCCTTCTTAAACGCTGTGCCCCATCCTTTGGGAGCTTCTGAACCAGCCCAGAGTTCCTCAGACGAGGCATTTTGACAGTTCCCTGCCAGGGGAGAGCAGCAGAGAATTCCCTTTGGAAACTTTGGGGAGATATGAAACCCCAAAAAGCCTGGACATCCTCTTGGACAAGTGGCCCTGTTTGTGCTGGGGTGGGACAAGGTGACACCAACCCCTGGAGCTGCTGGTCCAGCACTGGATAATCCCAAAATCCAGGCTGGTTGGAGCATCCCTGGCAGCAGGGCCCTCCCTCTTCCCACCCAAACACTGTCACAGGACAAACACTGTCACCACCCGTGTGTGACACGGGGCTGGATGGCTGCAGCTGTGCAGCCTGTGAGGTGGCAGTCAGCTGCTTTTAAAAAGAGTAAAAGAGTCCTCAGAGAGACTCTTTTTATACCAAACTTATCTGATCTGACAGTCTCACGCTCCAAAATTGAATTAATAAATCATCCCCGGCTCTGGTTGGAATAGTTAATCCGTGTTTTGTGCCCCAGCAGAGAGGAAAATGGCCCTGCCTTGCTGCCTTTGTGACATATTGGGCCTAAATAGAATTAATGATGAGGTTTCCAACTTTATTTGCTGTGGGGAAGAGCCGTTTCTAAGGCGATGGGAAGGGAGGAGGAGGGCAGGGATGAGCTCTGAATGGATTATTCCCCAATACTGGGTTCCAAGAACGTGCAGCTGCTGCACCTCTGGCTGTGGCAGGGGGATGGGACAGGGAGGGGAGGATTTGGCACAAAATTCAGTCCCTGCAGTGGAGTCACAAGTGGAAAATTCGTGTGAATTCCTGGTGGGTGCACAGAGAATTCACACCAAAAGGGAAATGAATAAAATTCTCCATCTTGTTCGCACAAATCACAGACCTTGGCTGCATAAAATGCTGGGGGAATCTGAAAAGAAACGGTGCCTTTGGAGGGGTAAAAGTTCTGCTGGTGGGAAGAGCTGTGCAGTAATTCCAGGTCACGTTGGTCAGTGAGAGGTTCGGAGCTCTGCTCACACCCTCCCTCGGTGCTCCCAGGTCAGCCTGGCCTGGAATCAGCAGGAGCTGCTGCTCTGGAAAGCAGGGACAAATAATGAGGGGAAATCACTGTGTCCTGCCCTGGCTCTGCCCGCTCTGGGCAGGTGGCAGAGATAGGAATTTGCTCCTGTAATTGTCTGAGTGGTTTTGGGCGCACAGGGGTTGCAGAGCAGAGGACAGTGGGGATAATTAAACAGCTGAAGATGGAAGTAAACAGATAAATCAGATTTTCCTCGCGTTGCTGTAGAAGTTAATTATTGAAACATTAGGGTGCGTTGGGCAGAATTAAAGCAAATGGTGAATTCAACTTGTGCTGTGGTGTGGTGGAAAATCAGCTCTGTCAGTTCTGTTCCTCTGGCACCAAGGTACGTCCAGATTTGGGGGGAAAAAGTTTCTTTTGCAGCTGGGATGTTGGCTCAGAGCTTGTCTCTGGTTCCAGTTGGTCTTGAGCCACCTGGGCAGGGGCAGGAAGGGGCTGCAGTTGTGGGATCGGAAGTTTTGGCCAAACCGGAGCTGGAAAAAGGTGACAAAAGAAGGGGGATTGTGCTGCAGAACGCTTTAACCTTTCCCTAATTATGCAATTAGTGCACTTCAGTCTTTGCTGTCTCAGGGAATGTGGGGTGGGATACAAATTGCAGGCACCAGCCTGATGAATCCAGACCTTTCGTGGTGTTTGGGTTCATTAGTGTCTCTAATTACTGGAAATAAAGCAGGTTTCGCAAATCCAGGAGGCAGAGATTCGAAGATAAGTTGGTGCATAAGGAGATCCTGACTCCTCATTAACCTTTCTGCTGCTTTGCATGAAAGCAAAATAAATCCTGGAATAAATTTCACTGAAAACAGCCCTGTTTGTGGCGGCACCTAAGAGTTAAACCTTGCAAATGCTGCTTGATTTCCACAGAATTTTTGCAGTGAAATGGATTTGAAACAGCAGAAATCAGCGTGGGGCCCTCGGCTGGGTCCCCCAGGGTTTGGCCCCTTCCATTTGCAGCCCAGCTCTGAATGGGGCCCAGTGGGTCCCCGAGCTGAAATGGCCTCAAATTGGTGCCAGGAATTCTCTCTGCAATTTGATTCTTAACAGGGTAAAAGCAAAAATGGGGGAAAAAAGGCCAGAAATGGGTTTTTATGTAGATAAAAATACCGGGTTGTGAAGCAAGCTGTCTTTTTCATTGTGGTCCGTGTTTTTTTAGGGGAGGATTAATGAAATCATCAGCCAGTGCTCCCCTCCTCATGAACTCATCCTTCAGTGATTCACTCAGCCTTTATTAGACTTGAAAGAAAGTTATTGTCAAATTAATTCATCCCTTAGATGTTATTTGGAATCAATTTATGTTCTCCAGAAGTCAGACCCCGAGAAACTGGAGAGTTCCTCAAGATTTGTGTCTCAACCTCTGAGAGCAGCTGTGGAAGGGCAAAGTTGTTTGTTTAGGCCCAAATAAACACACTCAAAGCAAGCTGGGTTCAATACTGGGTCCAAATGACGTAATTGAGGTTTTTTCCCCCTTCCTCAGCAGTGTGGGCTCCTTCGGGTAACTCCTGTCCACCACAGCTCCCAAAAAGGGAGCAGCTGAATTTGGAGGGACCTCTGGAATTCACCTGAATTTCGTTCACCTGAAATCAAGAATTTGCAGCTCCTCATCTGCCAAGTAGCCCGGGCTGAGAAAAGATTCCATTCCACACGCGTTTGTCTTTCTCTTCCCCCATCCTCGCCTGACATTTTGTTGTCTGCATTTTTCTCTTCTTTCTGTAAAAAACCCATCTCCCAACCAGCCCATCTGCCTCTGTCACACGAGACAACACGAGCTGAGGGAATGTCAGCTTTTGATTTTGCTCACATGGGGGTAAATTCATTAATTCCTTAGGCTTTTTTCTTCCTCCAAGAGTGACAGTGTCCCATATTTACATTTTTCTGGTATTTACAGCAATTTTGGGCATCAGAGCTGGGTCCTGGCGCAGAGGGAGGGAGCACAGAGGGGTTGGGAGGAGCTGTGTATGAAGTCCCCATGTCCCCTGTAAATCCTCCCAGGCTCCAGTGAGGTCACTCTGAAATTTGAATCACTCGATTGAATCATCACCTTTTAACTAAAACTGCCTCGTGAACGATTTCAGGGAGTGTTTAACCCGCACTGATAAAAGCTTTGTTGTCACGGTGCCAGTTCTGCCAGCTTTTATTTCCACCTATTTATGATGCAGGGGGGGCAAAGGAAAAGGAATCCTGTGAAAGGAGAGGTTTGGGATCAGTTTGATTTCCAAATTCTGCTGATGGTGGCTGTGCTGGGGCAGGAAGAGCAGGAGCCAGGGGATGGGGAGGTGTGAATTTGGGAATTCCCAGG
This sequence comes from Corvus kubaryi, assembly GCF_017639235.1. NCBI lineage: Eukaryota > Metazoa > Chordata > Aves > Passeriformes > Corvidae > Corvus > Corvus kubaryi. The sequence continues at coordinate 2,289,917 of NW_024581080.1, forward strand.
ATTCAGCTCCTGGAGGTTTCCAGGGAGTTGGAATCACTCTGCTTTTAGGGGGTTTGATTTCAGGGTGTCGTGCCAAGGACTTCACAACCAAAAGACACGGAAGGTTCTGATACTGAACCTCTGCCGGGTTTTCCCTTGGGAACTCAGATCTCTTCAGGACATTCAGCCTCTTAGATGCTTTAATCCTGAAATATTTACCTCTATGGGAGAGGCAAGGCTCATTATTCCTAATACATTGATATTTTCCTTTAGCTGACTTCCTTTAATATGCTAATTAGCAAAGACAATAGGCTCGGAATTAACATTTCTGTCAACAGTTATTTTGAGCGTGGGGGAAAAAACAATCAGCTGATTTGTCTGGCTTTGATGGCAGACTAATGAGAAGAGTAATGCATTTGGACAAACCCACCCTGGGACTGTAAGGAATGCAAAACTGCCTCATGACACGCAGGGAAAAATATTCTCCATTGATTTATCCCACTTGTTTCAGCATCTCCGCCCAGAGAGGTGTTACATCTGCTTAGGAATAAATCAATACTTCCAGTGATAAATACTTTGGAGTGCAAATGAATTAAGCATCTCTGAAAAGAGGCCCTTGGTCTAGAGGTAATGAAATAATAATAACAACAACAGCAATGCTTGGCCATGGTGTTTTGGGTTGGTTTGGAGGCGTTAGAATCCTGGATCTCTTTTCAAAAGTGTTTTTTCCAATCCTGTGTCCTTTGAAATGTCAGGTTTCTGTCCATGTAAAGGGCACCTGGGTGCCAATCCAGCCTGGTTTGTTTTCATTATTGGGTATTTTAAAGGATCCTTGTCCATCCTCTATCAGTGAGAAGTTTTATTCCCCCCAAAGTCCTGCCCCTGCCCTGAGCTCCTCGGTGGGCGCTGCTTTTGTGTGGGACACTCAGTGTTTTTCCACCACGCTGCAGTCAGTGCCCACTCCCCTTTGCTGTCTGTCTGTGCTTAATGCCCACAAACACTGATGGCACCTGTTAATTGCATCTCTTAATTGGATTCCTGGCACCCTCTGTGGCAGAGCCGTTCCCAGTGCTGTTCCCCATCCCCTGGGCTCGCTGTTCCTCCGTTTCACACCAACACCCCGGCAGTGTGATCCCCTTCCCTGAGCAGCTCGGGCCCTCCAGGCTCCCCCTCCCCTCGCAGCCAGGTGAGTGCCATTATCTCTGTCAATTTGGATGCATAATTAACAACCTTGTAGAGCAAACCCGGCGTTCAGCAGCGAAGCATCGCTTTGATTTTAACACAAATGGCTCTGCCAGCAGCAGCCGCCGCTGTGTTTAATGGGCTTCAAAAAAAATAATAACAAACGACTCTTGTTTTGTGCAGGGCAAAATGTCACTGCCACGCTCGGAGAGTGATGCTTGACCTACTTCCATCTTTATCTGCGCCCCGCCGTGTCCGTGTCTGTCCTGCGCCGCTTCGTTTGCAGCCTCCGCTGCTGCACCGAGCCTCTTGCAAGGCCCGGCTGTCACAGGCGCTGCCCTCTCCCTCCATCCCCGGATCACTCGGGGGTTGCTGCTCCTCAGATGCCATTTCTGCCCTACAACAAATCCTGCTGCTGCCGAGTGGCTGCAGCACAGCCTGGTCGTGTTTTTCCCTGCTCTGTCACTCCTGAGGAGGGTTTGGAGAGCCCCTGCTGGCCCCACATCACCCCCATTTCTGCACCCCAGCAGGGATTGTGCTCAGCTCTGCTCCCTGGCAGGCTGGAGGGAGCTCTCCCTGGAAACCTGGCCGGGTTTGGGGAGCGGGGCCCAGGTGAGGCTGGACCTGCCGAGCTCCCGGCCTGCTCAGGGGGAGATTCCTGCTGCGGCAGAACTGAGTGTGTGGCCAAAAATGTACCTAAATGAGACATCAGACATCTCTAAAAGTGGGGCGAGACCTCGGAGTGTCTGAATTTCCCTCTGGAGGGTTGGAGGTTCTGTGGTGTTGGGAGGTTCTGCTGTGGTCACACCATCCCAGGCATGCTTCCCCTCCTGCAGGTTAACCCGTGACAGGGAAGATCTCCTCCCACCCTGCGCTGATAAAACCCTGCTCCTGAGCTTCGAATTTGGGTGGAGTTTGGGGGAACATCAATCCTGCTCCAGGAGCTTCTGTACTCGCCCTGGAGTGAGGAGTTATTTCTGTACCTGTGTCAGGGACCTGATGGGAATTTTAAAGGCTCTTCTGTTGCATTAACTCCTGGGCTGTGTCAGAAAGCAGCTTTGGAGAAACAGCCACAGCACTGAGGTACTCCCAGGATTAAATTACTCGGCAGAAAAGGCTGTAGAGGTGTCAGATACCTGAAAAAGGTGCCTGGGATTCAGGCACGAGTGTTGTACACAGACATTGGTGTGTGTTCCACGTGGGGTTATTGATGCTGCCTCCTCTCCCAGGCTCTGCTGCACTCAGTGCATTAATCCCGAGTATGGAAATGAGGGGAAGAGCTGATAAATCAGGATATGAGAAGTGTAAGTGCACCGCTAATGAGCACACATTGTGTGGAATAATGGCAGCATCGCTGAGACCGAGAGATAATTTAATTAGAAAGACAAAAGAGGAAGGGAAAAGGGAGGAAGGTCTCTTTTTACAGTCAATTATATCCAGGGGCATGGAAGGAGCACAGCTTCGCTTTGTCAGTGCAGGAGTTGCCACCTCTCACCCCACACCTCCTCTCCCTCCTCCCAGTCCCTTTGTCTTTGCTCCTCCAAGGTGCCAGGAGTTGAACACTCCAGTGAGAGTCTCAAGCTCCTGGGAGCCGTTTTCTCCCCTGAACTTGGCCTGGAATTCCTCTTTCTTTTTTCATCCCTCTCTGCCAAAGCACCCCAAGACCTCACTTGGGATGTGCTTTGTGAGGAATTAGAAACAATGCCAGTAATTGTGTTGTGCCTACTCCTAAACGTTCCTGGACTGAGGGGAAGAACAAGCACAGAATCCATTGGATTTGGGGGTTCTGAGCTCTCTCCACTCATAAAAACAATTTGATGGAAGCTGAAGCATTTTGGCAAATCTGAGGCAGGAACGTTAATATTTGTGTGTTCGACAGGGGAATAAAAATAAATAAAAGGGTTTGAGATCCTGATTAAAAAGTGTTGAAGACAAAGCATCTCCATTTGCCCAAACCGGGGGGAACTTTGGGCAGCCCCACGTGATTCCCAGTGGGATTTATCCTTTGTGTCCCGATGCCAGGAATATTCCAGTGACGACTTCCAGGCACTGGAATTTTGAGGAATTCCCTCTTTTGAGGGAATTTCCATCCACCACATGGACAGTGCTGCGGATCAAACTGAAGCAGGCTTAACAAAACCCTGCTTTAGCTGCTCTCTGTGGCTCTGCTGATTTTGCTGATTTCTGCAATTAGCAAACCCAGCTCGAATGCTCATCGAGGGAATGAACAAGGGCTTGTGGATCACCTGCTGCAGTCGTTTCATTAGAGGTGTGCAGGAGCTTTTGGAGGAGAATCAGGGCCAGTAAATGAGAAGCAGCCAGGAAGGGGGGCAGATGTTGAAACACAGCGAGGAGCTCCCTTCAAGGCTTAATCAGCCCAGTAAAGGAACTTTCTGTAGTGATGGGAATTACTGGGAATACTGGTAAAGATGCTCAGAGCTCACTTCTGATGTAACTTCTGACTTTCCCATTATCAGCTGGTTTCAAGGAGTTTGTTTGACTAAAATCTCTTGACCAAGGCCAGATTTTGGGAGAACATTTCCCTTCTGGTTGTTTCCACGGATCCAGCTCTGCTTTAGTGCTGAGCTTTGGGTTAAGTCACACTTCTGAGGGGTTTTAGAGGGTCTCATTAACATTTTAATCAGCTGGAAGCTGGTTTTAACCAAGCACAGCTTTAGTAGCTGTGCGTGAGGAGGGCACAGATGAGCGTGGCTGGCAGGGTGAGCAGCGTTGATTCCAAGATGCCCCCTTCAGCTGCTGTTCCAGTCTTTAGCCACCTCACAGGATGGAAACGAGGAGTCTGATAATAACAGTGGTAAAACTGAGACATTTCTCATCTGTTTTACTGGGCTGTTATAATTAGTCTGGGATTCTGTGGCTGCTGACGGACAGAACAGGTCAAACCTGTCCCTGTTCTGAGCATCACTGGAGTCAATAATTAGGTTTTCCCTTACAACCATCACTGGGTTTGGCCTGGAATCCGGGAGGAAGAGCGAGGGGTGCAGGCAGGATGGATCTGGTGGTGGCAGCAGCTGATGGGGAAGAGCTGGCACGTGGCAAAGCTGGAATGGGCTCAGCTGCCTGGTGCAGAGGCAGTTGGAGTCAATAAAAAGGGGCCAGTGTGGTTGGGGTTGGGCCCGTGCTTGATCCTGCTCACAGGTTTTGCTGCTAACGTCAGATTTAAGGACCTGCAAATGCTGCTTGGCCCTGGCTGTGAGCGCAGAGCTCAGGATTTTGTGCAGTAATGAGATTTTCAGCCCTGCCAGCCTTTGGAAGCCGTTCCCGAGCTGCTCTGCCCACACAGAGTGGGGCTGTGGAGCTCCCTGTGCACGGTCTGGTGCTCTCCCTCCTAGACTCAGACAGATGTGGGGCTCCTGGAGGGTGAAAATCTGGATCTGGGTTGAGAAATGTTGCCCCCTCAGCCCTTAGAGAAATCCTCTCACAATAAGGTGTTCTTCAGTCCCATGGGGCTTCTCAGGGAAGAGAATCCGCGGGATCATTCCCTGAATCCTCTCAGCAGCTTTGGGTGCCTCAGCCTGTGGGTTCCTCACACCTATCCCAGACAGTCCTGCCCAGCTTCTCCCCCACCTTGAAATGTGAATTTTCTCGGGTTTTTAAAAATCCTGGCATTTCCAGACCTTGAACCTGTCCGTGCCCTTGGTGTTCCACATTCCCTCACGGGAATTCCCTCAGCATTCCCCATCCCCCTGCTTGGCCAGGGCTGGCTTCAGTCCATAAAAGCCAAGGGGGGATGTGCAAAGCTGCATTTTACACCCTGGGTGATAGCAAATCACTCACCCATTTATCTATTGAGACCCAGACCTATTAAAAATTGCAGCCTTTAAATCCTTTCCCGGTCCTTTGTGTTCCTGCTGTTAAGCTTTTTTGCTCAGCTCGTGTCATCCAAGGCTGGGGATATTTACAGCACCTAAATCAGTGTTGAGGACATGCAGAATATTGAGGGATCAACTCTACTTATTCCAAATGCACTTTCATATTTTGACTGCCCGACCAGAGTTGGGGAAATCACTGTGCTGGAATGATAATGAGAAGTTTTACAGTTTTATGATGGTTGGAGAGAACTTTATGGAAGTTGATAAATCTCATCTTGTAGGTTTCAATTTCTCATTCCCTACAGAGAGATGGGCAGAATACATTGATGCTGCATTTCAAATTGGCCAGATCAGGAGGAACAGCAGCTAAAATCCATTACAACCCAATTACATCCATCAGCTGAAGCTGTGTGCATTCACTCGTGAACATCAGCATTTAATCCATAAAGAGGAACTAATGAGAAATTTGAAAATGGAATCCATGCATCAGTAGCTTTGGAGAGATTTTGCTGGGATTAATGAACTGCCAGAACATTGTCAACACACTGCGAACCCATTCTCTCCAGGTTTGTTTACTGACCAGAGAAAGATTGCATTGCTTTGTTCTCCCCATCCCTCAGCCCTGCTTTTGTCCTGTGGGTTGTTGCTTTTTCTCAGAGCAGGAAGGGCCATTTTATCCACTTGAAGGATCAAACACTTGTTCCTTTCCCATCTTTCTCTCGTGGACATCTGGCAGCTTGGCTGCCTGAACACCCACAGCCTGTCTGCAGAAATCTCTCACACTGAGCCCTAAAAGCCAAGGCCACGTGGATAGAACCACACTTTGCAGCGGAGAAGGGAAGCCAGGAGGCCACAAACGCTGCTTTAATGGTGCTGTGCTGCAGGAACCCGGCTGGGAAATTGCAGGTGTTGGTTTGTGAGCTCCCTCTGCGTTCTCCCCGTGAGGGCGGCTCTGGCTAATGGATTTGCTGATTCTCTGGAGGTGTTTGCCCAGAAAGTGCAGATGAAAGCGAGCCCCCGGGAGAGTGAATAACGCCAAGGGGACATAAAACGTGTGGTAACTGCAGAGCCTGGTGGGGCTGCCAGGGCAGGGCAGGGCAGGGCAGGGCAGGGAGCGCCGGTCCCGGAGTTTGGGCAGTCAGGCGGCAGCAGGAGCAGCCAAGGGCTCCTGGTGCTGGGATGTCCATCTCTTAATGACCCAAAGCTCTAATTGTGGGTAAAATGCATGTTAATTTCCACCTGCCTCTTACCTGGAGGTGCCTCAAGAACGTTTTGATGTTTCAGTTCCAATCCTGGAAAATTCCTCTGAGCTTTTTCTTTTTTTGCTTCTATCCGTTAAAAAATAATTCTCCTTTTCATTCTGAGCCTTGTTCTCCCCTGCTACCCTAGTGGTCTAGTAAGGTTTGATGGCTTAATATTTATTTCTCATTTCTTTTGAAAGATCCCCGTCATATTCAGCAGCTGGATAGAGTTCCTCTGCTCAAGAGCATTCCCTCCCAGGAATCCTCCTTCCCACGTTTATCAGCAGGGCTGATCGCCAGCAGATGTGTCTGACAGGCAGCGCCTCCGAGATCCCTCCCCAGTTGCTCCCCTGATGTGGACATGACAGGCTGGGAAGGACAGGGAGGGAAGGAGGAGGGAGAGGGAAGGGAGGACAGAACTCACCGAGGATCAGCGGTGAGAGAGGGGGGAGAGGCCGGGAAGCGATGGGGAGGGGAGAACGGGGGTCAGAACACCTGGGGCTACACAGGGAGCAGCAGCAGGGAGGAAGCTGGAGTGGGAACTCGCTCAAACACGATGAGTTTGGGTCTCAGCAGCAGCAAAAATCCCCGTTCTTCATCCTCTGTGGCTGGAGCACGCTGCTCCACCCCCAGACACAATCATTGCTCAGCAGAGACTCTTTTTTTTTTTTTTTAGCAAGTGCAGCTGACCTCTGGTTCAGAACGAACAGATACCTAAATTGTCTGGAAACCTCCTCTCAAAGGCTGCATTAAAGAGCGATTTAAAATCAGTAAATTGGCCCCGCTCGCTGGAACACAAATAACCCCAAGCCCCTGCCGAGTGACGCTGGGATGAGGGAGCAGGGATGGCAATGGGGGGAAATGCTTCAGACAATCGCAGCAGATCATTTCCCTAAATCCCCCAGCGTTTCAAGCACAGAGGGTTCTTCCTCTCATTCATCCTCTTCTAAAGCTTAACAAAATGCAAACCAGGACCATCTCCCAAACCCTTCCCGTGGTGGTGTTGGTGCTGAGCCCTCGGGCGGGAGCGGCGTTTGCAGGCAGCCCCAGGGACAACCAGGGCGGGCAATAAAGCAGCAAATGTTAAAATTAAAGCTGCATCCAAGACACCTGGGTGTCTCCAGCCAGGCTGTGGCAGTCCCACCCTGGAAGGACGGAGGCAGTTCTGTGGTTGGAGACTCAGGGAAGAACTTTACAAAGGAAGCAAAACCCCTGTGAGTCACTGCTGGGGCAATGATGTTCTTGAGGGGTTTCATTAAACCCCTCCTCCTGCACCTGGGTACAGATTTTCCCTCTGTGCTGTGAATTATTTGCTGTTTCACCAAGAACAGGCTGATGTGCAGTAGCTGGGCCTGGGGTCCCCCATGATGTCCCTTCTCTTTAAGAGATCCAATATTCTTCATCATTTCTTATTGACTTTAACCAACTTTGCAAAACAAAAGGACAAAATCTTGAAGCAAAAATCAATCTGCTGGGCCCTTGTTTCAGGTTTCTGAGTGTGTGCTGCTTTTGCCTCAAATCCATGGTTCTGTCATAAAGCACCTCCATAAATCACATTCCAAGAGCAAGTCTTAACTACCTCCTGTTTTCCTTTCAAATTCCTCCTGTTAATCATCCTGACAGCTGTGACACTCGGAATATTGCTGGGATTTGGAGTGCCACGTGCTGCAAGCTCCGTGTAAACGGGAAATATGGCCCGGGAACGCTGTCCCTTAAATAAACGTACGGGTGAATTCCTGGCTGGATCCGCAGCGTGCGCGCTCTGCACGCAGATTGCTGCACGTTGTGAAAAACGAGGTTCACTCTCCTGTGAGAATTTAAAGGGTTTAATATAAAGACAATAAGGGACACATAAAATAAAGCAAAGAGGTAACGGCCAGGTGCCTTGGCGCTCTGCCTGATGCTCGAGGTTGGTCCTTTTAGACCATTTTTACTGTCTGTTCTTTATGCATATTCAAACTTTTCCAGGAGCTGTTCTGCATGGCCACTCCTTGGTTCCGCCTTTTTACAGCATGTGTATTCTTCTGCCTTGCGGTTTTATTTCTTTTGATTCTTGGGCTTGGGCTCGCCAGGTGAGAGTTAATAGTAGGGTGGATCTCTTAATTCTCCAGACAGTCAGGGCTGATTGCAGCTTTGGCCTCTTTGCCCCCCGGGCAGAGCGGTGATAGCGGCTCCGGACCCTCCTGGCCGCCCGTTCTCCGGGCGGAGCAGCCTTTGGGCCCTTTTGTTCCCCGGACAAAGCATTGATCAGCAGCTCCTCGGGCCTCATCCTCTGCTCGCTTGGAGGTTCTCTTACTTGCTCACACTTGCTAACATTCTTGCTAAAAAGAGAGAAAACTACATCCACACAGCAAAAAGCATTTCTAACATTATATAATATCTACCTTTATACTTGCGAGAAGCCAATATTACAATATATGTTTATAACAACGTGGAGGCCGTAAATGCACGCGAGTGACGCGGGGATGGAGAGCGAGGGGCTGAGTGCTCCCACGAACACCCACCCTTGCAGCGCCTGCACAATGGGAAAGGTTGGGAAAAGGGGAGTTGGTTGAAAAAGTTGAGAGAGGCTGAAAAAAAGGAAGAACCTTGGTGTGTCCACCTTTTATTTTTTTCACTTTTTTGAGTCAATGCAGCATTGCTGTGAATATTTTCTGACACCGCTGAGTGCTGGACGGGGATGTGAAGGTGGTGTCAGATCCAAGGTCCGAGCTCAGACCATTCCACAGAGATTTCCTTGCAGAAATCTGTTCTGGGCTGACCAGAGCCACGTCCAGCTGGGCACGGGCTCCCCGTGGAGGGCACAGCCTCCAAAAGGAGGCGCAGATGGCTCAGGCTCCACGGGCAGAACCAGCCCCTGGGGCGTTTCTCGCCCTTCCCAAGGTCAACAGAAAGTTTTGCCAGTCTGACAGCTGAGGAGCCAATTAGAGGCAAACCTGAGGTTTCTGACTCCCCTTCGTGTCCTGCTCTTCCTTCCTGGCTCGCTGGAAATGTTTCTTTATCCCTGTGCCTTTCCTTGGAAATTCAGCGAGAGGAGCCACAGGGATAAATAAATAAACAAACAAACAAACAAACAAACATCTCCTGTGCCCCTGCAGCCCAGCACTGCCAGGGCAGTGTTTGCTTCCTGAGCCCAGACCCCAGCAAGGAGGTTTGCAGATCAATTCTCCGCTCAGCTCTCCAAACACCGGGGCTTTATTGGTGCCCCTGCAAATAAGTTCCTAAAAATAAATGAGTTATGGACTCTGTGGCTGGGGACCTGAGGGATCCTTAAAGGAGCATTTTCGGGATTGATTTGATGGCACAGCTCTGGCCAGGGCTCTTCTGGCAGCTCTGAAATCTCCCATCTCTCCTGAAGCACAATTTGCCACCAATTTTCGCTGTCCTGGGGTTGTGTGGGGTTTTTTTCCTGTTCTCTATTGCAGAACCCCGTAAGAACTGCCACCAGCACCACACACCCAGCCCTGTTTGCGGTTCCCTCTCTTTTTTAAGTATTTCTCAGTTCTGTGGCCTGAAACAAATTGACTTTGCAGCAGTGTAGGGGATGTTAAAACATCTGCTCTCCTCGCTATAACTTTGGATTTTTCACGTATTTAATGCTCCTACTGAGCCCCCACAGCCCGGGGTGGAGTGAATTCCTCCCAGGGCAGGTATCTGCACTAAAAGCATCAAGAGATGGAGAATTCTCCGGTGGCTTCAGTGCTTTATTTCAGTTTTTAACAGTACCTGGCCTGGGGAAAGGCTGATTTATTTAAAATCCAGCTTTAATTCCCCCCCTGCCCCCTGACAGAGAAATTGGGAGTGACTCCGTTTCCCTCAGTGGAGGTTACACTGCTGGGACGTGTGTGTGGAAAAGAGCTTTCGTTTTTTTCAGATTTCCTCTCCTTTCAGAGGTCACCAGCTGGAATTTTACTCCTCCAGTGGCTGAGCAGCAGAAACGCTGTGGAACAGCTGGAAAAGCTGGGCTCAAGGCTGAGAAAATAGGCCAGAATTTAAAAAAAACAACTTCCCCATGTGGCTGCAGTCGTGGCTGGGAAATCCAGAGATGTTCTGGGTTCGAAGGTCCTGTTAACACCTGGAAAAAACCATTTATAAACCACCCCTGCAGAGGAGAACGGCTTTAGATCCTCCAATTCAGAGAAGTTCTTTGTGGGAGCGAGGAACAGGATGGAAATGAGCAGCTCCAGGGGCTGAGGAGGGGATTTTGCACTCCAGAGCCACGGGGAACAGGAGTTTCGGGAGATGGAAACTCCATTTTAAGGAATGAATGCAGTGGAGTGGAGCAGCGCCGTGAAGGGAGCGGGATGTCCTGCAAATCCATCTGGAAATCACTGCTGGTGATGCTCTGGCAGAAGGATCCACATTTATTCCAGGAAAATCGGCCTTTTCCTGGGAACAGGCTGAGAGCAGAGGGGAAGGGGAGGTGCCCAGCTGGGAGAAGGAAAAAGAGTCCTGAAAATGCAGAGTTTTTAGGGCTTTAACTCATTTCTTTGTGCTGGGAAATGGTGATTGTGGGGCTGGGCAGGCACACAGTGAGGAGAAAATTCACTTTCCTGCAGGGAAACTCCTGGTCTGGAGCCGGGTTTTGTTCTCAATGAGCTTTTAGGCTGCTCTGAGCTCATCCCTGTGTCTCACAATTAGTGGTGATTTCATGAAGGAAAAGCAGGAATTGTGTGATCATCCAGAGAGGAGCCACTCAGGGTTAAGTAGAAATCTTGGGGGGAAGAAAAAACCATCTCAAACCATGGCAACTTTACTACTTATCTCAGTAAAAGAGAAGGGAAAATTGATTTGAAAACTGGTGAGCAACTGTGTTGTTATTGTTGCGAGGGAAAAATTGGTCGTAATTTTACCATGAAGTAAAATTTTACCCTGTGAGTTTTCAATTTGCCTTCACAGAGGGCTGAGAAGAAATGAATGTGTTCCAGAGATAAGGTTTTCTTCTAAGAAAAATCACTTTAATTGGAAAGCAGTGCATGAAAACAGGTTGTGATCGCTGCATTCTTGTCTTGCTTTTCTTTTTTTCCCTTTTTCCCCTCCCCACTGGACTCCTTGCACTTCCCAGCTCCGCTTTCTTTTGTTGCCACTTCAATTTCTCATTGCTCAAATTCCCTCTCGCCCTGGTACTGGAGGTAAAAGCAACATTTTTGTCTGGCAGGGCTGGTTGGGGTAAGAAATGAGCCAGATGTTGAGTGATGAAGGCTCTGATTACACCCCCTGCTGCTCTGTGCTTATAAAAACCCCACAAACTACAAAACCCAGGCTGAACAAAGCAAGGAAATGTTCATTCTTGGCTTTTCCAGAAGTTTCAAGACAGATCAAATCCATTTTCCTTCCGAAGTTACAATTTAATGTTGCCTTCCTTCCATTCTTGCCGCCTCCCCAGGCTCTCTTCGGAGATATTTTTATTATTATTGAGGAAATTCGGGGTGGGAAAGGATCTTTTGGTGCTGAAGAGCTCAGGGAATGTGGGGAATGTCTGAGAGGGGATGTTTGTGTTTCTGCTGCACTTCCAGCCCTGGTGCCGAGCGAGGAGGAGCCGATGGCAGCAGCCCCTCACTGCCAGTGCGGGCTTGGCAGTTTGGGGTTGGAAATTTGGGGTTGGGAATTTGGGGTTGGGAATTTGGGGTTGGGAGTTCGGGGTTGGGAGTTTGGGGTTGGCAGTTTGGGGTTGGCAGTTTGGGGTTGGAAATTTGGGGTTGGAAATTTGGGGTTGGAAATTTGGGGTTGGGAGTTTGGGGTTGGGAGTT
>NW_024581080.1:2302001-2309983 GCF_017639235.1 Corvus kubaryi
TGTGAGTTTGAGGTTGGCAGTTTGGGGTTGGCAGTTTGGGGTTGGGAGTTCGGGGTTGGGAGTTCGGGGTTGGGAGTTTGGGGTCGGCAGTTTGGGGTCGGCAGTTTGGGGTCGGCAGTTTGGGGTTGGAAATTTGGGGTTGGGAGTTTGGGGTTGGCAGTTTGGGGTCGGCAGTTTGGGGTTGGCAGTTTGGGGTTGGGAATTTGGGGTTGGGAATTTGGGGTTGGCAGTTTGGGGTTGGCAGTTTGGGGTTGGCAAGTTAATCTCTTCCCTGGCTGGGAAATGCCTCAGGAGCAACACTCCCACGTCCTGAGGAGTCTCCAGCTCTGCACCTTAAAAACCAAAAACCAACCCAGTTCTGAATCCCAGACAGGGCACGGTCCCAGCCCTGTCCAGACATTGGAATCCATAAATAACCCAGCTCCTTTCGCATCCCCTGGTCCCACGTGGTGACTTTTAGAGGATCTCCAAGGATTTTCATTAGCTCAGGAAGGAACAGGGCAAGGGAGGTTGGGTTGGGAGCTGCTCAGTTGGGCAGAGCTGAGATAAATCTTCCCAATCAGCTGCTCAGAGCATCTCTGCCTGGAGTGATTCCACCAGTCCTGCCCCTCTCACCTCCCAGAACAGCTGCAAGGAGCTCCTCCCTCAGCAAAAGCTTCATTTCAGCCTCTGCTGCCGCGGCCAAAAGAGAAAAAGCTCATTTCTCACCTTGGGCTGCTGCCTGAGGAAGCGACTTCATTGTGAACTGAGAGGAAAGGAAAGTGTTTGATGAGAGCCACGTGTCCCTTCGCTGTCCTGGCTCCGGGAGGTGACAGAGTGTGCAGGGACCTCCTGAACGCGGGGCTGGTGAATTCTCAGTGCAGCCAAATTCTCGGCCGCTGCAAATTCCCCCAACTCCCTCGTGCTGCCCCTGCTTTGCTGTGACCTCCTCCACATCCCCGATGGGTTTCTGCTCTCGGTAGCAGCCCGCTGGAAGAGTTAATAGGTGGGAAAAGTCCGTGGAATTCATCAAAGGCGCTAAAGACATATTTCCTCCTGTTTATCTACAAAAAAAAAAATAACGTGGCTTTTCAAAGAGCAACCCACCAGGTGCAAATTACAACATCTGGTGCGTTCGGTGGGCAGGAGCCAGGGAGGATCAAACAGCAAGTTCTGATGGAAAAAGGAAATTGAAATAATAAGTCTGACTGTGCCCGATGTGTGGAATCTGCAAAGGAGCACAAAGCCCCGACAAATGGCTGTGTTGAACCCGGATTGGATCTCTGCTCCGGGAACAACGCGGGATTTAGTTAAGGGCACCCGTGCTGCGGGAACAGGACATTTCCCCACCTGGCACTTCGTGTTTCCTGGATAAGAACGGGACTGATTGCCCCAAGCTCTGTGCCCAGGTGCACAAACCCCGCAGCTTTCCCAAACTGAGCTTTTTTTGCCTCGAAAAAATGCTGTGGATGTCCCCTCACCGGAGGGAACTGCCTGATGTTTGTGTGGTTGGAACTCATCAGGAAATCACTGAGTCCATTCAACCCGTTTTATTTTAATTACTTTCCCTTTCCCTCAGAAAAGGGGATCAATTTTGACAGGACTTTTTTCCTCCCCCCCCCGATAAAATGTCCACAAACCCCTTGTTTTGGGTTAATTACTGCAAATTGTCCCTGAGCTGCACAGGCCCCGCATTTCCCCTGTGCAGCCCCTCGGGGTTTATTTGCTGCAACAAACTGGACTTCATTTATTTCCCCGTGTTTCCTGAAGGGCTTTGGTTTGCACTGAAATTAGAAAGCAGCAGAAGGGACAGGTCCACGTGCAGCATGGGCAGAAAATGGGTGGGAATCTCATTTCCTGGATTTTTTTGTTCTGCCTTATTGCTCCCTGTCGTTATTTCCCATCTCTGGAGCTCTCGTTTTCACGTTGTTTCCCATTTCCTGGAGTGGTTTTGTTTGGCTTTTGGGAACCACTTCAGCGGGTTTTTTTGGAGCTGTTTAACGTTTGATCTCTGGCAGGTGGAAGTGAGGAGTCAAATCCAATGTGCTCAGAGCACCATCACTGATAGGGAAATGAGGGCCCTTGGTAAATCGAGAGCAGCGCTGGAAAAACACAGGAATAACAATGAGCTCTTGCCCAGGAGCTCTGTTTTCCACCCCAATTCCCCAACTCCTGTCAGCACTAAATGCTTAAAGCGGAGGCACAAACCTCTGAAGATGCAGAAATGGAGGTTTGTGCTGGTTTTTCAGGGACCAAAATTACTAAAAATTAGGTGAAACCTCGACCACTGCACTGAAAAACCCTCGTGGGGCACCTGCAGGACTGTAGGATTTACTACTCAGCCCTTCAGGGTGAATTAACGTGCTTAGAAAATTCCGTTAGTGACTGGCTGTGCCTCTAATTGTCTAAATAGAGCAAAAAAACCCCAAAAAATCCCCCTGCCCTGAAAGCCGGGGCTGCAGGAAGCTCTGGGGGGTTTCAGGGTGCTGAGGAATTTGGGGTTCAGGCCCTGCAGGATGCCTTTGGTGTGGCTTTGGGAAGTTGGGTTTGTTGCTCATAAATCCCGACCACTGATTGTTTGCCCGTTCACTGTTCCCGGCCGCAGTCCCGAGGGGCAGCGAACGCACCGGGGCAGAAACGAAGCGATCCAGATCCCAAACGCTCCGGGGCTGTTGGGTGTGTTATAAATAAAGTCTGTAATTCGTGCTATTGTGTATAAAACTGAAATGTAATAAAACCATGCAGAGTTTTAAAACCCCTCCACCAACCTGGCTGAGAGAAAAGTTTCACAACACTAAAGGAAGTTCTTTCAGCACAGATGTAATCAATAGGTGAGGATTCCACCCCAGGTGGGGTTGGATCTTATCACCGGGACATTCACACTATGATGGCTTGATCGCTATTTTCTGGTATCTACATCTCAGCTGATAAGGAATTGGACATTCCGGGAACTAAAAATAACAGTTCCAGGAACCAGAGATGGTCCATTCATCATTCAGGATGGAGAATTCATCAGACCCAGGAAAGGCTTTGTGCAGCCCAACTCTGGGACAAGAAAACATCATGAATATGCTAAATTGCGAGAATAGAATTAATTCGGACTCTGCCCAAAAGCTGTATAAGAAGGGACCAGCCAAAGCAGCATCCGTGAACTTGGGAGCTCTGGTTCGATAGAGATCAGATCTGTGCGTGTTCACCCAGCTCCGACCCCGGGCTCGGGGCTGCTTTTCTCCATCGTGGCTTTCTGTGCGACTGATCTTTCGGCCGCGGAATAAAATCTATTTCTTTATTAAATTTAATTTGGCTGAATTTCTTTACTTCAGGTGGAATCCCCAACCCCTCCTCAGCCGCCCTTTGAGTCAGTGCAATTCCTTCCCGCAGGGGTGATCCATCCTCCAGACGGGGAGGATACAAACCCAGGAAAAATCCCCAATTCCTGAGAAAAGAGCGAAGTCGGAACCTATCCAAGAACTTCCTGCCCTTCAGCGCTGGTAACCAGTTCTCCTTTTGCTCCAGAATAATCTGCTCAGTGCCCGTGGCCGTGCATTATTTGCCTCACATCTGGAGCACATCTGGAAATGCAAATTAACAGCACGTGGAAGTGTTGTATTTCCCTCTTTGGTTGTCTGGATATTCTTTATTTATACCAACTCAATCACCAAGTGCTGGCGTCTTTGAGGGGTTCCCGTTGATTCAAGCACTAAACCTCCCCCTGTTACTGAAAAATGTTGTCTCAGGTCAGGTTTGCAGCTGCTGTAAATGAATGTCCAGTTCCAAGGGCCTGCACGAAGAATTACGGGCAATTTCTGGCATATTTTTAAATCTTACAGAAGGCTGCAACAGCTCGTAAAGATCCATAACAGGCCCAGGGCTTTGTGTTTTTAACTCCAGGTGCCTGAATTTTTTTAGTCAGAACTTTGCCAGCAAGAAGTGGCTTTTTCATTTACAGGCAAAACTCCTGCAGGAAAAAAAGGGGCTTTTAGGAATTAAAAGAATAATAAACTTTGGTGTTCACTTCTTGCATCCTGAAAACCCAACAACCAGGTTTTTAGGTTAAGTATCCTTTTATTGTGGAGATTAAATAGGGTCTTGACAGAATTTTGCCAGCTAAGGGAGGAAGGGAACTTTTGGGGTGATGTTGGGGGGGTTTAAACAACCTCACAGCTCTGCTGCAAAACACCCTGAGCTCTCCAGGACCATCGGGGTTTGGTTCATTTGTTGCATTTTTAGGAAGATTTTGAAACAATTCTGTGGATGCTGAAAAGCTGGGAGCAGAGGAATTTTCCAGCTGCTGCACAATTTTGTGAAGTTTTCCTTTCTCATGCAAGCTAGCTGAGAAACAGTGAAGATGCTTTTGTAAACTAATTCTCTCTCTCTGCACCTGGGGTTTGTTTTCCAGTCTTGTTTTGGTATATTGGAAAAATATTTTGAATGGGTGTTAGAGAACCTCAGCCAATCCTTCGGTTGGTCAAAGGACCAATGAGCTCCTACCACTCTTGTGGACCACGTTACATAAACCGGTTTATAATTAATTCAATGAGCTGTTCTCCTTGGACTTGTGTCGTGATCCTTGTGCCGTTTCTCGGTACAACAGCGACACAGTTCAAAGGCCAAATCTCCAGTGGACTGTGGGTGGTGGCCGTGAGCTCTGAAATAGTCGGGTTTGCAGTTGTGGGTAAAGAGAGGAGAGTCTCAGCTCCTCCAGGACCTGGGAGTACTGGGAGTTGTGAAGGCCTTTCCCTAAAACTGGAAACCTCATTGCCACCAGTTCTGTGGGGAAGGTAAATTCCCCAGGGATCCGGCAGCTGAGGAGGGAACGGAGCCGAGGGTTGTCCTGCCGGGAGCTCGGGGAGCTCTGAAGGCTTTTCCCTTAAACTGAAAACCTCCTTTCCACTCACCAGTCTGGGGGGGGAGGTGAATTCCCTGGGAATCCAGAGGGAATGGAGCTGAGGGTTGTCCTGCCGGGAGCTCGGGGAGCTCTGAAGGCTTTTCCCTAAAAGTGAAAACCTCATTCTCACCAATTCTGGTGGGGGGAGGTAAATTCCCCAGGGATTCAGGAGCTGAGCGTTTTCCTGCCAGGAGCAGGTGACAGAGAGGGCTGGAGCTGCACCTCCCAGGTGTTCCTCACCTCTGGCTGCTCGGGATTTTCTGGAATTCGCTCTCATTAAAGCAAACCTTGCCAGGAGCTCGTAGGCAGAGCCTCGGCCGAGCTCTCTGCTGCTCACTTACGTAACACCGAGTGTGCCTGCACAGCCAGAGAGCCCATTAAATATTTAAACCCCGTCCTTTCCTCAAAAGCAGAACAGCAAAGATGATTTTCCGTGGAATTTAACATTAAACTCTGGCAATTTGTACAGCTGTGCATATAAATAGCTTGCACATCATCTCCGGAGGCAAAGGTCACTCTGCCTCATCCATTTCAATGCTGGAGTTTCATAGCAACAACCTCCCCTCTCCTGGCTCCCTGTTATTTATCCAGAGGGACTTCAAAACCGGGAGAAAGCGCTGTTGGTTTTGGAGAGATGAATGAATGGCAGTTGATTGTAATATTTTGCCTTAATCACTGGATTTCTCCCCCCTTTCCCAGAGTTTTGTGGATAACGAGAGCCCCTGAGCCGTGGGGACTGAGTGGCACAAAGCTTTTCCGAGGGAAGAAATCAGAACAGACAAGTGCCTGATTCCCTTAATGCAATTTGTTCCACAGCTGATCCTCAGCCCCCTGCTTCATTACCTTAGACAAACTCAGACCCAGCTCCTGAGGAGGCAAAGATTCTTATTTGCAATTAGAATTCCCCAATTACACAGCACATCTTGAGCTCCAGCTGATGGGAGTTGATTTTTTAAATGCCAGAGCCGTTATTTCCTCAAATAATCAACGCGTGGAAGTGAATGGCACGGAAGGATTGGACAAACAAAACCGGAGCAGCTCGGAGCTCTCACGCCCTGAGCTCTGGAACAGCTTTAATGTCTGTGCAAATCCCCCGGGGCAGGGCTTCGTTTGGTGGAAAATGGGCATTGGGGGGGGTTGGCTCCGGTGGGCGAGGAGATCTGAGCCTTTCTTAGGAGCAGCGGTTGAGGCAGAATCCCAGAGTGGGAGGAACCCTAAAGATGAGCCCAGCCCAGCCCAGCCCCAGGCAAGGAGCAGGAATTTCAGTTCCTCCCTCACTGCTGAGTCCCGGGGATGGCCCAAACCCCGTTAACGCCGAGCTTTTAGGGAATAATCCCTGTGTCTTCTCCGTTTGCATCCCGATCTCTGCGTGCCTGTGCGTCCCACAGGAGCTGCTCATCGCACATTCCTCGCTCCTCCCATTGTTCAGTCCCACGAGCATTTTCCATATTTGCCCATTTCAGGGCCGTGCATTGATATCCTGATTTATCACTGGGGTAGAAGGATGTTCATTGAGTCGCTGGTGACTCCAGGGCCTCCTGCTGAGGGTGAATCAGAGGGAATTGGTTGTTTTTTGCTGGGTCTCCAACGAGTTAATTGAGAAGTTACTCAATTACAGGGAATATGCTTTTATTGCTAATAAGATACTCTGATATAAACAACATCCCCCACTCCAAAATGAAATTATGAGAAACTTGAAGCTGCTTGGCAAAAAGGCTTCAAAAATTAACCTTAGCTGGAAATACTGGAATCAATGCCAGCTTCACAGGAGTGAAAGGAAATCGATAAAATTCTTATCAGGCTTTCCTTACTATTTATTTACTTTTACTCGTGATTGTTTGCACTTTGGTAAGAACTGGTGCAGACAGATCAGGCTAAGGAGCCGTTCTTAATGCAGATTATCAAGCAGGATATCTAAACTGTAGTTAATAGTGCTCTCTATTAGCTAATTTGCCAAGATTAGATTTCTCTTTATGCACCGCTTCACAAGCTCATCTTGACTCTGGTGTTGGCTCCTCGAGTCGGGGAAGAGCATGTCTGGTAAATAAATATCAATTCTCTCGTTATTAATTTGTGAAACAACAGCACCTGGAAGCCCAGGGGAGGCAGGGCTCTGCACCTGAGGGGGGTGTGCAGCACCCCCTAAGTCCAACCTGTGGATCTTTCTGGAATGAAAATAAGGAATTGCAGCAGGTTCTGACTGATTTCGGCTCCTTGGGAGTTGTTCAGATGTTGAGAGGGAGGAAATGAGAATCAACCCAGAGCCTGCCATGCACCCCTCCCTCCCTGCCCCCTAAAGCAGGTCCTTTTCCTCCAGTGTCCCCAAAAAAATGCCTCCAGGAGTCCAGGATTGAGGCAAGAAGGGTGAATCCGTGTGGGGTTAAACCCACCCTGCTCATCCCCATCCCATCCCCATCCCATCCCATCCCACTCCAGCCTCACAGCTCAGTTCCAAGTGCCAGCATCAATTCGTGTCTCTCCACTTTCTTCCCCCCCAAAGGCACGAGATGTTCACAGGCATGACAAGAGGGAAGAGCAGTAGGAACAGATTAGTTTGATCAAAGGGATCTCATGTCACAGATTGATTTCCCTTCCCACCCGCTCCCGCTGTCCCATCCCCGGCGCTGTCTCTCCGTGTCTCTCCGTGTCTCTCCGTGTCTCTCCGTGCCTCGCGCGTGTGGCTTTTGATTAGGGCTGGGCTGCTCCTAATCCCACACAAACAGGGCTCTGGCACGGCCCAGCTGTGCCTGACCTGCCCCTGCCCGCACAAGTTGGTCACTTGTCAGAGCCGCCACCCTCCCCTCGCCGGGAGGAGCCTGGGGACAGCGCTCCAGCACTCCTGCAATCCAGAAATCCAGCATTCCAGCCCCTCTGGATCCAGCAATCCAGAAATCCAGAAATCCAGCATTCCAGCCCCTCTGGATCCAGAAATCCAGAAATCCTGCATTCCAGCCCCTCTGGATCCAGCATTCCAGCCCCTCTGGATCCAGCAATCCAGAAATCCAGCAATCCAGAAATCCAGCCCCTCTGGATCCAGCAATCCAGAAATCCAGAAATCCTCCGCAGTCCCACAATCCAGAAATCCAGGAATCCAGCCCCTCTGGATCCAGCAATC
>NW_024581080.1:2309993-2345471 GCF_017639235.1 Corvus kubaryi
CCACAATCCAGAAATCCAGGAATCCAGCCCCTCTGGATCCAGCAATCTGGCCCCTCTGGATCCAGTCTCTGCTGCCCTGGGCTGTGGGGAAAGAAGCCGAGACTAAAAAGCAAAGCTCAGTTTAAAGGTGAAGCAGAGCAGGGCTGGAATTCCTTCTGTTCCCTGCAGGATATCAGCTCAGGAACAGCCCCTGCTCCCCCGGGGGTGTGACGGACACACAGAAATGCCGGCAGTGATATTCTAACACTTGGTATCAAATCACCTCTTGTTTAATCGGGATGAGCAAATAACCCGGGTTTAATAATGCCAGCTCGCTGTGCCTGAGGGAGATGGGAGCGGGAGATGGGAGGCTTGGAAGCAGCGCTGCTGCCAGCAGGAAAACAGGTTCTGATCCATAAATCACAGAGGGAAATTGCTAAGGCTGCATCTCACACAATTAAGCCAATTGGAGCCTGACTATTCGGGGGGAAAGGTTCCTCACGGACTGTGGCATTTCGGTGTGGGGCTCTGAGGTGGTGCTGGATTCACACCCCAAGGTCCGGGTCAGAGGTGGTTGAACCTCCTGCACCCAGGAATGCTGGAAGGAGCTGTGCTTCCATGGAACTCAGTTCTTGCTTTGCACAAGGGACCTTCTCCTCCCAAAACCCCACAGAGCCAACCTTCCTCACGTCATTTCAGAGCTATTGGAGCTCATCCCTCCCTGAATCCCACAGAGAAGGAATTTCTGTGGGGGCAAAAATGAGTTCAGGTGCCTCCCAGCCAGGATACAGAACCTTGTTTTCCAGTTTATCATCTGGTAATTTCCCTTCATTCAGGGATGGGTAAAGGTTTGCTCTGCTCCCCGGCTGCTCCTTGGGCAGCTCCAGGAGGCTGGAATGCTGCACGTAGGATTTCAGGCTGAAATCCCGTGGTTTCAGGTATTTTGGCACGCACTGGAATACTGAACTGGAATTGGGGCTGCTCCTCTGCTCTCTGGCATTCTGGAGGACACTTCAGTTTGGTATCATTTAAACCTGTCATGAAACAGCCTGGTTTTCATTTGAGAGAAGGATAGAAAAAGGGGGAAATGAAACAAATAAATAAAAAATGTCGCTGTTTGTGAGCTCCCTTTGCAATTCCCTCCCCACTGGAACACCTCGAGTGGAACAGAGGAATTTCCAATCTTTAAGGGCAGATATTCCCCAGAGGAGTCTGGGCTTCGTTATCCAAGGGGTGGCACAGCCCAGGGGGGATTTTTCCTTTTGTTTAGGCTGCTGGATAACAAACAGGCGTTGTTATTTAAAACAGGGGGAAAGGATAAGTTGTAAAGGCGATTTGAACAGATTGATTTTATCCGCCCTCCGCCCCAGCCCTGACAGCTCGGAGTGGCTGCACCGTGGGGAGCATTTCCAGGAGATTGAGCAGCAACAGTTTGGTTTCCTCGAGCAATCAAATGAAAGTTCTGAACGACCTGATATTAAAAAAAACCCCCAACAAACAGCAGCAGCAAACATGGAAACCTCTGTTAAATCGTTGCTGCAGAGATTAGAAAAGTTCAAAGAATGAGGTTCTGAAATTGCAATTTTTGTGTTGTTTTGCCGGCATCAGCTCCGAGGAGGAGGAAATGGGAGATGCAGCCCCCCCCGGGATGGAGCTGGGTGAAAAGGGAATGACCAGAGTTGTTGAAGGAGCCCTTTGCTGCTCAGTGCAGTGTTCTGAGCAATAACCCAGCGTGGAACGATATCCCAGAGCTGCCCTGAGAGCGTTTTGGAGCGCAGGAGCAGCTCTGGTGGGTGTGTGGTGCTGGGGGAGCTCAGACAGATCCTGAACTCCTGAGCCCACCCCTGTCCTGCCCCGAGCCAGGGGCGTCTCTGCCTCGGAAGTGACACCAGCCTGCTCCAAAATCCCCACCCGGGAGGTAAAACGGGGAATAGCGAGAGAAACCCTGCTCAGCCCTCGCAGCTCATCAGCTCGAGGCTTCTGGGGAGTTCGTGGGGATCCTGGCGGTGATCCTCGCACGGCTCCGCTGTTTCCTTTCCCAATCCCCGGAGATGATGAACCCAGTTAAGGAGGCCACGGAGCGAAGCTGTTTAAGCTCTCCAGAGCTCCGTGCAGATTTGTCACTGCGTTATCTGATTCATTTCCCAGATAAATTTTCTGTTAAGGACTCTCCACTTGGTCTGAGTTTACTTAGACTGTTTTAAGTTAAATTGATGTCATTTTTTTCCGTCCTAAGTGCAAGGCTGAGATCCAGGGAATAGCAGGGAAACTCCTGGGCACTGCCTGGCACTGCCAGTTTGTAGGGGAGCACTTGGTTCTGGTGGGAGTGCTGGGATATTTGTAGGAATCCTCAGTTCTGCTGCTGTTTGGTGTTTTGGGGCTTTTAATTCACTTTAAAATAAATCCCATTGTTGGGTTTAGGGATTCCTGGGGGTGCAGGTGCCCTGGCAGGTTCTGTATCCCAGTGGAAATTGGTGACTCCACACTGAAATTCCTGTTCTGGCTGATCCAGAGGCAGTTCTAAAGGATTCCAAGAGACAAAACTCAAACCACTTGTTTGCAGTCCAATGGCCTTGAGCATAATAATTTTGAATTTCGATTTTCTGCCTCTCAAGGTGTCCATGAAGTTAAAAATCCTGTAGCTGAAACAGTGAAATATCGAAACATTGAAATATGTCAGGTTTGAAATTTATTTGACTGAAAACGTTGTGGTTTCCAGAACATTCTGGGCTTTCCAAGAGCATTCTGGGCTCCCAGAACTGTGAGGTTCAGAACCCACCAGTGTCAGAGTCTGTGGGTGCTTGGAGTGAGGGATTCCCATCCAAAGAGCCTGGATAAAACCAGCCCCAGGTGTCTGAAATACATCCCTGAGTTGAGGCCATGAAGGACTTGGCACAATGAACATCATTTTTAACGAGCTTCCAGCAGGTTTTAATTAATGATCACTTCCAGCCCACTGCACCGAGGCACGGCTTGCAGTTTTAGGGACTTGGGAGCTGCATCTCAGGTTCCAAATTTCAAGTGAGGAACAAACCCAGAGTCCCTGGAGGGTTTTTAGTGCTGCCCTGGCTGAACAAGCAGCTCCTCTTTAGCGCTCGGCCAGAGCCCAGCCTTGTTTACCCTGCAGAGTTCAGCAGCACCATTGAAATTAATACTGGCCTTAAAGACGAGCTTGCTTCTCTCTGCTTTTCTAAGTTAGCATAAAATGACGTTTTTAAGAGACGCTTTTGTGCAGATGAAGCCCTTTTACATCCAATTATAAATAATGGCCGCCGCTCCGCGGAGGCCCCGCTTACAGCTCCTGTTAGGCCCACGGAGCAGTCAGGCAAAAAGTGCATTGTAATAAGGTCACAAACGCTGGAAACTCCCGGGTTCTCAGCCCTGGGAACAGCTCACACTGTTCACTTCATTAAATGTGAGAGTCACATCTCGCGCCAGATCACGGCCCCGGAATCGTTAAACAGAGAGCAGCAGGGGCTGCCTGTGGTGGGCAGAGCTTCTCCCACCCTGGGAAATCCTGCAGCAGCATCCTGGGGCTGGGACACGGGAATTCAGCTCCTCTCAATGCCCCTAGAGCTGCTTGAGGGAAGGGAAAAATCACCTTTGATTTTTTTTTAATTGTCCATCACTGTGACCTTGAGCAATCCTCGTTCCGGGGGTTACTTTTGCTGCGGTGGGAGAAACAAGACCAGAATTCCAGGGGTTTTAAAGCCAGAGGTAACTAAAAGTCTACAGGACTTCCTGAAATGTGTATTACCATGTTTATAATACATGTGTTTAATATGGGCCATTTGCTTAAGAGTTGCACTCAATGATCCTGGTGGGTCCCTTCTGACTCAGAATGGTAGGTGGATATTTATCCTACAGAAAGTACCTGGCCTCAAGTATCTCCTGTATAAAGCACCTGCGCTCACATTTCCCAGGCAGTAAAGTCACAATGTGCCAAGGATTAAACATCTCCATTAAAAAAAAACCAACAAAAAAGGAGACAAGTTCTATTTTTGATCTGATTTTATCTAACTTCACTATTCAGTTCTTCCTGCTCCTGGTGGCTTTTTCAGCTGCTATCACATTTCTGAGTGTTATCAAGCCATCCCTTAACTGCTTTGTGAGGAGCCAAATCTCCTCTTAGATAAGCTGAAACCTTAAAGAAAATGGAACAGCAGATTTGGGGAATGGCCTCCATCCGTTAATTGTCGTGGCTTTAATAATCAGAGCTACTCTGATCAGTTATTCTGGATTTTGTTTGAAAACAGAAACCGCTCTGAGCAATCCAGGCCTTGATTTTGGCTCATAAATCATGGGTGGTTGGACGAGAGGGAGCAGAGGGAGCAGGTAATGGGATTGCTCAGGTTTTGCTGACTTCAATAATAAAAGCTGCCACCCCAAAGGAAAGAGAAGCATGCAGTGTGCAAAGGGAATAAAAATATGAACTCATCCCAGCTAATGGCTCTGAGAAGTAATAGAAAGATATGCATAGATTATTTTGAGTCTTAAAGAAAAGAGGGATGCATCCAATTTGCATTAAATGTTCCTGGTAATCTTTGGGGGAAGAGATTTCCTTGGAAACACAGGGATCATTACAGGAGGGGAGTGGAGGCTTTGTCCTTGAGTGTTTCCTTTGGATCCCATTAAACCTGAGGAGGCCTCGGCTCTGCCGGGCTTGGCTGGTGATCCAAACCCCAGAGCTGCTTTTGTGTGGAGCTCTGCTCCAGGAAAGGGGAATAAAGGGGGTGAGCAGCTCCTGGAGCCGGGAGAGGGAGCAGATTCCAGTGGGACGGCAAAGCATGGAACCACCTCCCTCCTTTTAAACTCTCCTCTCTCACTTTGGCCCTGCAGAGGTGCAGGAAGAGGGCAGGAAGCCCCTTGCTGTCCCAACAACCCTCTGGGGAGGGTAAAGCTGGGATTTAACCCCTGGAACCCGAGATTAGAACTGGGATTGCACCCAGTTCCTGAATCCCCTCTGATTTCCTGGGACAGAGCTATTCCAGGTGCGGAATTAGAGATGCTGCGGGGCATCAGCCTGTGCAGGGTGTGCATCCCCATCCCTCCCAAAGACCCAGACCCAGCCTTGCCCAGCTGTGCATTCCCATCCCTCCCAAAGATCCAGACCCAGCCTTGCCCAGCTGTGCATCCCCATCCCTCCCAAAGATCCAGACCCAGCCTTGCCCAGCTGTGCATTCCCATCCCTCCCAAAGACCCAGACCCAGCCTTGCCCAGCTGTGCATCCCCATCCCTCCCAAAGATCCAGACCCATTATTCTCATCCCTCCCCAAAATCCCCTCCCGACCCCTTTTCCATCTCCTGTCACTCCTGGCTGGATGTTCATTTGCTAATTACCCTTTTCTTGCCTTGCCACGTTGGTTTTATTATCACTATTATTATTATTATTAATGCTCTCACAATCATTTACCGGAGCAGTTTCCTCCCTCCCCTCACACAAACACAAACACGTTTTTATCAACACGGCCGACATGATTGCACTGCTGCTGTTATGTTTTATTTATTTCCATATAGGTTTGATTCTATTGCAGTTTCTCATTTCTGCCTGATGCATTATTCATGATTTGTACAATATTGGAGCTCGTGTAGGACACCCTCAGTTTATTGGCTGTGCTCTCCTTTTCTGGGCTGTATAAAAATAAAACATGGCACGCTCTTTCTCCCTCCATGTTCTGCTGTTTGCAGGGAAACAATAGCAATAACATCGGGTGAAAATCATTGCTAATCCTGCTTTTAACACCTTGGGAGGTGAAGTAGAATTGAAATTAGGGATTATTTCAGTTATTGGTGTGTATTAAATTCTTATCAGTGCTTTAAGGCCTAATTCTGAAGTACAGATCCAGAAAGTCAAGGAGCTTTAAGTTACTTGAAGGCTGTTTGGAAATTTTTTCTCATTTGATTTGTTCAGTCACAAATGGTCCAGGTTTAGCTGAGAATTTGGAGCTGGGAGGGGAAGGAGCCAACAGGTCTATTTGGAGCTGCAGACACTTTTCTCCCCAATCTCCAGTTAAACCGAGCTGTCTTTGAGCTCTCACCAGGTAAAATTATAAATCCCACCACAAATGGAGGAGCAGGGAGCCCAGAGGAAGGGGTGTGGAGATGGGTTTGATTTGTTTCCTCGAGGAGACGCTGCAGTTCATCAGCTCTGGGTGCTGTGGGTGATCCTGGGCTGCCATCCCAAAGCTCATTCCAGAATCCAGAGCTCTGGCAAGGGCAGGACTGGGAGGAGAGGGTTGGATGCTGATTTACAGAACAGCAGGGGCAGGAGCCTGAAATCCCACCCCGAGGTGCCCATTATTTACTGTTTTAATGCAGAGCTGTAGGATTTGTGACACCGCTTGCAGGGACTGCGACCAAAGTCCTCAACATCCATTCTCCCTTTCCAGATTTAGTGCCCGGCCCAGTGCTGGGGTGGTTTAAGGGGAAATGAAATTCTCCCAAATATCAGATCCCCCCCCAGCACCTCCCCTGAGCTGTGCTGGGAATGCCCCACACCTGCAGGGCTCTGCCAAGGTGAGAACATTTCCCACACTCCGGCCAGGATAAAACTTTATGGCTTTATTGACTGGAGCCCATCTCGGCCAGACCTTGGTGTTATTGATTTAACGACTGTCTCCTCTCCTCCCTCCCCTCTATCCTGCTCCATCGCTAATTCCCGTTTTATTGGAACTGCTGGCCCTCCGAGCCCTTTATGGCATTAGCACAAACTTCTGTGGATGAGCACAACCCCATAAATCACCTGCTGCCCGTCGCCGCGTTGAATGGCGAGGTCATAAATACAGGGAAATTCGGGGAAGTTAAACTCAGATCTATTTGCCCTCTGTCTCTTGAGTCAACTCCTCTCCTTGAACAACTTTGCTGGGGCTGTGAAAAAAGAGATATAAATGTCAGCCAGAGTCCTAAAAGCTGAGAGGGGCTGGGGATGGAGTCCAGAAGGGAAGGAATTCAGTGCAGCTGGAGCGGGGAAAAGCAGGACAAGCAGCACCATCCCAGGGAGGATTCCTGGCCAGGCTTGGCACTGATGTTTATCCAGCTCCTCTCCTGCTGATTGCAGAGATTTTCCCCGTCCTCTCATGGGGGAAGGAGCTGCTGGTACTGCAGGCGTGGGAACACCCCCAGCACTGAAAAATACCACCACACGCAGACCAAAACCACTCCATAAATGCAGCCAGGACAAAGCAGCAGTGAGGAAGGATCTCCTGGTTAACGCAGTGAGGTCTCTGCACTGATCAGGAGCTGCACCACTCCTGGGGTTTGTGCTGCCTGGGGCTGTCCTGGGGGTGAAGGGCAGGAATTAAAGGATTCCCAAGTGCTCCAGGTCGTGCTCTGGTTGTGGCTGGGAGGGCTGGGCTGGGGGCTGGACCTGGCTGCACACACAGCCCCATGGAACACGTCGTTCCTGGGTGGCACCCAGGGCCACAGCCATCAATTCAGACTCCTCTCTGTCACCCCCTGACATGAGGATGAATTGGTCTGGGAGGAGCTGGAGGTCAGGAATTACACCAAAAAGTTGTTTGTGTGTGGGGAAGGTGTGCAAAATCCAGCTCTGCATCCCTGCCCCATCATCCAACAGCTCCTGGTGCAGGAAAAACTGGGGCTGGACACAAAGATATCCTGTGGATGGTTTGGGAAGGATTCAAGGAAAAACCATTTAAATTAAAAATCTGGATTCATTCTAGGCACTCTCACACCAGAATAATCCCACAGACTCCTCACTGGGCAGCCCCTGCAAGGTCTCCCACTCTTCTCTGCTCTATTGAATGGCAGAAAATTCTTAATGATTTCAAAAAGCTGGAGATGAAATGTATTTAAAGAGGGCTGTAGAGAGTGAGGCCTTTCTCTGATTCAGAAAGGGAAGTACAAACAGTGTAGGTGGTGCAATGATTTCATGGAGGGCTCGCTCTGAGCGGATCCAGGCTCACGTTTTGATCTTTACAAAAGCACAAATTTATAATCTTTTCACACAGAACAGAGCAGTGTCTGAGCATGAAGGAGATCCGAGGACACAAGAATGAGGGAGGTGAAGGAAATGTTCTTGAATAATCTGAAATTACAGAAATATCAGCACTGATTGATTAATTCAGCAAAGGAAGTCATAATTCACCTTGCAGCTCCCAAAGCCTGACAGACATTGAATTCCATATGAGAACGTGTTCAGCGCCACCTCGGGCCAGCCCTGGGGTAAATGTTCGTGCTGAACACCCAGGGCCTTGCTGCTGTGGCGCCCAGGGCTTTGAAAATGAGGGGTTTTGGGTTGTCTGGGAGGTTTGTCTTGAGGTTCATTGAAGTAGGGAAATACTTCCTGGCACATGTTGGGTTTAGTATCTTGGAGTGGGCTGTGCTCTGTGGGTCTGGCAGGAACTCACTTCAAGGAAGGGCTTGGTCAGATCTGTCTGGATCGGCAGCGTCAGCGCTCGGCAGGAAATGCAAGTGCCCGAATGAAGAGCTGAGCGTGATTTCCACGGCGATGGCTGAGAGAACAGAGCTTCCTCTGGCTCCTGCACCATCCCCTGGAACCTCCCCGGCTTGGGAACAGGCTCTGTGAAATATTCACGTTGTGAATAATGGATCTCTGGACACGGCAATGAGCTCCTGCTACAACAATTCCGAGTAACTCTGGTTTAGGCACATCCCAGTGATTATTTGGCCATTAACTTTAGTAAACATAAGAATGTGAAGAGAAAAGAGAGAAGATCTGTAATTTCTGTATTATTTAGCTTTGTTTTAAAGGAAACCCTTGGAAAGATGTATATCATTTCAATTTTAGTTGCAGAAGCTTTTATGTAAATTAATTGCATTAGAGAATTGGCAGGAACATTTATTCAATTTCCAACAGCCGTGATTATGAGCTTTACATTAATATAACAACAATTTAACAGTGGCTGATAGATGGGACACAACCATGTAATTATCAAAAGTGAGCCACTTTCTTGATCTCTAATTAGTTCTATAAGCAAATAGAGTTTTGCTGGAACTAATTGCTGGATTGCAGCTGGAGTGAGGTGAGCGCCGGGCCCAGGTTCAGGTGCTGAGCGGGGAGCGCTGCTCAGCCAAGGATTTTTCTATTTTCTGATCTAATCGGGTGCATAATCCAATTATTTGTGCTGAGCAGAAGCAGGGGTTTGTGCATGCTGGGGTGTCCTTCCCTTGGCTGCAGTGTCCCTTGGTTCCAGCAGCCCCGGCTCGGGCTCCTCGTGCGGGGACGTGGGGACAGGAGCTGTCACTGCTCTGGAGCCGTCCTGGGCTGTTTCACAACACTAAAGACAAAGCAAAGTGAGGCCTGCACTGAAGCAAGGGGGTTATTTTTCTTCTTGCCTCTGTTTTTGTGGCAGAGGTGAAGTTTTGGCTGGGCTGGCTCTGTCCCAGCCCATCTGGAGCACTCTGCTGTGAGGAGCAATTCCCGGCACTGCTTGGGGATGGGATCACACAGCCTCCAGTGACTTCTCCGCCTCAGCTTTAGCTCTTTGTGAGTCCTTCACAGAGCCCACTTGGTCCTAGAGATGCATTTTCGTCCTAATTCACTATTTCCTGGAGGTAGAAAGCTTGGGAAGGGATAGGTGCAGTTCCAGGGGGGCAGGAGAAGAGCCCTGGGCTGGCAGGGACACCGCTCAGTCCCACTCTCATCACCCCACTGTGCCCTTGCTGTGAGGCCTCTGCACCACAGAACTCAAGGGATGACCCCGAGTGCCTCATTGAAAGTCTGTTTACTTTTGTAACTGCATTGTAAATTGTGTTTTTCAGCTTTTATTGCCTATATCCTCCTCAGAAATTCTTTCTCTCATTAGAGTAAACCAAATTACCAAGTGCCAGTGCTTTGTTCCAATTGAATCTGAGCAATTGGCCCAGCACTAATTGCTCGAGGGCAACTTCCACGATCTATCAAGATCATACCCGGGCAGCACTATGCATTTAGTGGGGACTTTATTGAATTTATTAAGCCCTTGGCCCGATGCAGCTTCTCACAAACGCATTTTGTGAATATGACAGTCGTGGCCAGTGAATTACTGCCTCGTTACTGGCGCTCTCCCACTGAACTCCCGGTTCTTGTCAGGGCCATTATCCCCTCCACCAAAGCAGGGCTGGCATTTCCTTGAGCTCTGCACAAGTCTCAGGCTCCAGCCACCCTCTGGCTCTGTAATTCCTCGTGGAACCTGAGTTTTTTCCATCCCTCGAGGCAAGCTGGGGGCTGCTTTGGCAGGAAAGGTGTTTCCCACCTTCCCACGTGCAGGAGGAGTTGTCTGTCAGCAAACAGGGCTGGAACAAGCAGCAGCAGGATTTGTTACCCCTCTCAGTGAAGGCTGTGACAGGGACAGGGTGGTAGTTCTGAGGATGTGCAGGATTTCCTTCTGTGAGAAGAGGCTCTCGCTGTTCTTCCACGCCCTCTGCTCCAGAGAGGGTGTCCTGCAGTGGAATTAAGAGAGGGATAAATGTCCCTTGGCTTTGTGTTGGAATGTCGGAGCACGAGGAACTTTGTCATTCCCGTGCCGAGGGGAGGAACCGAGCAGCCCCGGGGTCTGGTGCCTTTGCCTGGCGCAGTTTGTGCAGGGGAGCGCATGGAAAGGCTCCAAACAACGTGGGAGGGAGCTTTGAGCACGGAAACAAAGCGGGATCCACGGATCTGATCGCTCCGGAATGCCACGTTCCTGTTCAGTGACTCGGAGAGGAGGCACTGAACCTCAGCCTCTGCTGCTCCTGCTCCCCCTGGTCCCACAGCTTTAGTGTCGCTCTCCGGAGGGTGCAGGGTGACATCTCCCCTGTGACAAAGCAGCCCGAGGGGTCAGAGCCGGGGGGACACACAGAGGAGCTGATCTTCCCCGCAGCACAGGCACAGCTTCCGCTGGGTTCCCCAGCCTGGGAAAAGAAGGAAATTTCACTTCCAGCCTTCCAAAGAGTTTTGTGAACTGCAGGGATGAAAAAACCACACGAGGAATTCCGAGTGAAGGCGCTGCCAGCGCCGCTGTCACACATTCCAGAGGCGGTGGCACAGGCTGTGCAGCTGCCAGCGGGCTGTCGCTGCTGCTGCTGCTCCTCCACACCCCCGGCTGCCCCTCCCCGTGGGGGTTTATCTTCAAAGGATGGCATCAGGAAGCGGAGCAGCGGCTGGAAAGGTTTTTCCAAAGCCCCCTGCAGCTTTCACTCCATTGGCTTTGGCTGTGGCCCCACTTTGCTGACAGCACTGAGGCCTTCATGCTCCTGGTGGGAAGGGGGGAAGCCCAGGGCCATTTCTGCTCCATCTGTTGAAGCGAGGGGTCTGAACGAGGCTCTCCTCTCTCTCCGAGCCCCCCGAGCAGCAGCAGATGCTCTGAAGTGCTCGTTGATCTCACTGATGAATGCCAGGGATGATGTTTGGAGCATCCCTCCCACGCTGCAGGGACAGGGAGAGCCAGGGCAGCCCTGGAGTCCCATCAGTGGGAATATTCCACGTGGGGGAAAAGTGCTCTGAACCTGAGCTAATGGCTTTGTTTTTTGTGAAGGGAACTGTGATTCCTGGGGCTTTGGGGTGCTCAGAAACAGCTGTTTTAGCAAAGGGCTACCTGAGCAGAAAGGGGCCAGCTTCTCTCTGCTGTCCTGGCACGGCCAGCTCGGCTCTGCCACTGCTGCTGTGACAGATAATTAAATAATCATTAACAAGAAATCTGCATGTAGGGCTCAGTCTGAAAAGTGGCTGAGGATTTGGGACCTAACTCAGTGCCAGTTTAACTCCTACAGGCAGAAACTTGAGGTGCTTGTTCAGTCCCTCATGGGCGAATTGAACCCTTCAGAGGTGAACTGATATTTAAAGTCTCCAGATGATGGAATCATGGAAATATCCTGAGATGGTGTATCCTTAAATATCGGGGTGTCCTGGCATCCCTGGATGCTTTTACTGAGAAAATGAAGGAGTCTGGAAAGACCTGCTGAGGGCTGTTTGCACAGCCTGTGATTTTTCACCAGGTGTTTGTAGCTGACCAAAGCAGCTCCGTTTGTGATCTATCAGGAATTCCCTCCTGTTTTCTCCCTGGCATCAGCTGCAGCATCTGCTCCTGGTTTGCAGGGGGATTTATTTAATGCAGAAATCATGCACTGATTGATAGAAAAACAGAGTTGGCACATGGAGCAATTGTTGAGAAGCCAAAGATGAAATTTTAGAAGACAAGAAGAAAATGTAGCCTTTTAAAAGTTTTTATTATCCCCCCTGAATGTTAAAGCACCAGCAGGACTCAGGAGCTGCAGATTTCTGTCCTAGATGTGCCTCTCTCTGCACGAATTATATTCAGCAATGCAGGCCACGGAGTGAGCAATGAGACAATAATAATCTGATTAAGGCTGCGAGGGAGGAGATGTCCTGCCTGGAAAAGTGGAATTATTGGGACTGGCAGGGGTCCAGCAGGGAGGGACCACGGCCAGGGGCCAGCAGGGCCGTGATGGATCAGCCCCCGATGGAGGGTGACAAATGCCAGCACCTGCTGCCTTCCAGGGAAATACCAGCTCCGAGCTCGCCCTCCCTGGGCTCCACTCCCGTTACCTGGTGGGACCTTTGGCAAAGGGAAGTGGGAAAAGCCCCACCCGCTTCTCTCTGCTCCGTGCGAACAGGAAAAGGTGACTGAGGGGTGGACAGGAGTTCCGTGTGTGCGGGGTCCACTTCCAGGGACATTCGGCGTCGTTCCCACCAGCAGAATTCCTTCCAGCCTCGCTTCATCCACAGAAAAACGAGCTGGGACTGGAAATGGCTCTGTCAGGATGGGGCAGGGGGGTCTGAAATCCATTATTCCCCACTTTTATGGCCAGGGAGCTTTTCCCAGATGGAACACCAGGGAAGGAGGGATTCACCCAGGGGTGGAGGTTCAGAGGGGCTGCTGGAGGTGCTCAGGAACCTCTGGGTTCTGTCCCTGCTGCACTTTGGGGCTTTCCTGGTGCCCTGGGAACAGCCAAACCCGTGGGCTGGGAGAGGAAAATACGGAATAACCAACCCAGAACTCAGAAAATGAGCAGGAATGAAGATTCCAGGCAAGCTGGTGTTTATCCTGAAACAGGAATGCCTGATCAATCTCTTACGGTTTCACCTGAATTTATTTGGGGGATTTTCAGCCCTTTTTGATGGGAAACACCTAATGGGTTATTTTAAAAGTATTCACACACTGTGGAAATTCAGGTTTTTTTCTGGGGAAGTGGAGATGAAATCCACATCCTCCATGTGAGGGAAATCCTCGCTGCCTGCTCCCAGTAAATCCCAGCTGGCAGTTCCAGCCTGGTGGGGTTTAGTTCAGAAGGGCAGCAAAAGAATGGGAACTTATGCTCGACCCAGCTCCACTGAGCAGGGAAAATCTGGAATTATTTCACAATTGGACTGTAATAGACCATAATAATCTGACATAATTATGAACCTTGCATTACTGTAAAAATCAGCCTCGCTGAAGCAAACTTTGCTGTGCATTTTAAGGATTTGCTTTTTTATTTTAAAGTGCTTGTCCTTCTCCCCAAGTGAATGCAATTTATAGTTCTCCTTGACCTTTAGATAACAGCGAATGCTGTTATTTTGTGCTCTATTAATCCTCTTATCTCTCTGCCTGTGAACTATTGTTCACCCCAGACTGGCCACTGGTACAAATTGTGCCCTGAAATCCAAATATACACAGGGAAAAAAAAAAGGGAACAGAGCAAATGATGGCAGGAAGGAGCTCAGTAAGTCACGTTGTGATAACTTGGGCAGGTTCAGTTTATGAGCTGAGCCTCTGAATCCCAACAAGGAACAGAACCCTCCAGGTTGTACTTGAAGTCGCCGGGAGAGAGAAAAACAGCAGCAGCAGCAGCAGCCTGATTTCATATTCTCTCTCCTCTCCATGTATTTACAGTTCTTCTCTTTTAATTTTCCTTCGAAAGCCACTCAAGTGAGATTGCACAAGTAATTCTTCTGGGCAGCCTGAGCCTGATTATCAGTCCTGCCCACAGAGAGTTCCCTCGGGTTCCCCGTTCTCTTTGCTTTCCAATAAATATTTTTATTTATCGCTGTGCTAGGAGGAGCCTCACTCCAGCCTCTCACCAATGGTTTTCCCATGACTTAAAGCCAGGAAATCTCCAGTGAACCCTAACCAGTGCAGTGAAGAGGAAAACCTCACTGGCTGAGGTGAAACAGAGAAACCTTTGGGGTGATAAATAAAACTTTCATCGTTTTCTAGATGGCTTTTACCTCTTAGAAGGGTCAAGCTGGAGCTGTTCAGGTGGTTTTAAAGTGAATGGGAGCCCCCGGCTCTCTGCTCACAGGCCTGGCTGGGAGCACGCCAGCAGGAATTCTGCTCCTTGGCTTATCCCTCACTGCAGATCATCAAGGATTAATTAAAGTTGCATAAAGTTGAAAGAGTGCCCAAGGTAAACATCAAACCCAACAGAACTGCTCTGAGGAGCATTTGGAGCTCAGTTCTCCGGGCTGGGGGTTGGAAACTCCTCACACACGCTTGGAGCCGGATGGATGAGAGAGGAGAAGTGAGGCACGGGAACATTTTGTTTCTGTTATTTCCACACAGCCTCGGAATTTTATTTAGAGCAGAATTGAGTCAGCAAAGCAGCAAATTCCCACTCTTGCAGTGCTGGAGAGAAGAGCAAAGCCCGGAGCTCTCACACCCTCCCTGCTGCTCCCTTTGCTCCCCTTCCAGAGGGATCCAGAGGGATCCCCCTCTCCTGCACAGCCGCCCCAGAGCCCGAGCACTGAGCACAAAGGAGCCTTTGGACGGTGTGATTCTGCCCAGGTACCGGCACAAAGCCAGAAATCTGCATTTCTGAGCAAAAAAACTCCCCAGGGCCGCTCATTTCCTTCTCCTCTGTGATGGATTTTTGTCCAGCAGCACTAAACCCACTTGGCACTGGAATATTTTGGGGTTCTCTGTGTCGGTTCATGGTTGGACGAGTAGAGCTTTAATTCCAGCCTGTTTTGGTGCAGTTTGTCCTTTTCAGGATGCACAGAGTGGAGTTCACAGGGATCATTAACACGGGGAAAAGGCCCAGGGGAGTGAGGGGCTGCTTTTGGTGCTGCTGAGCCATGGAATGACCTCTGCTGGCTCTGTCCTGTGCCAGGAGCAGACCCAGCCCCACCAGCCCAGGACTGACGATCCTGATGAGTTTCCTCACCCTCAGGGCGCTGCCCGTGAGCGCCAGCAGCTTTTCCTGCACAAAATAACTCACGCTGCCCTTTGCTTTTCTAATTCCGCGATAGCCTGGGGCGCCGGTTCACCTTCTGGAGGAACAGCTCTGTGAAACCTTCCCAAGCGTCTGCTACACAGAGAGGTTTTAAATTACAGCACAAGGAAAGGAAGCGGTGCAGGGGCTCCTCCAGGGCAAGACAGGGGGGTTTGGTGCCCACCCTGCAGGGGACACGCAGGTCAGGCTGTCCTGCCACGAGCTGTCACCCTGTTTTTGTTTGGTGCTATTTAAGCTGGAATTTTTTCCCCCTGTGAGGGGTAAAGAGCTGTTGGAAGTTTGGGAGTTTTCCAGCTTGTTTGGGGTATTTTAAAGGAGAGGACAACAAGTTTTGCTCGCAGCCAAGAGAAACATTCTCTGTTTTATATGGTTTTATTTTTATGGATTTTTTATCCCTGTTCCACCTGTGCAAAGGCCTTTCCCAGGTAGACTCCGGTGGCTGCAACTTCCATTCCTCTTAGAGTTTAGGAGCTGGGAAAGAACAGGAATATTGACAGTTCTAATAGCAGGGGTTCTGCCAGCCCCAGGTGAGGAGGGAGCGGAGCAGATGGAGGAATTTAAAATTCTGTGCGGCACAAAGGCCTCGAAAAAAAACGAAAGAAAAATCAAAATGCAAACTGACTTCTCCAGTGCATCTTCAGGCAGGGAAAATAGGATGCAATTAAGTTCTTCCACCAAGGCTCCAGTCCCTCTAATGATAAGCTTTAAAAGAGCAGCTTAATGAAATGTCACAAGGACAGGGCTGGAATGATCCCCACATCCTGGCTGCTGAGCAGGGCTGCACCTGACGGACGAGAAATTACAGGGGGGATGTGGAAAGGGAGTGTTTGCATCCCTGTCCCTGCTGAAAATCCATTGAAACCGTTGGTGTTGTAGCACAGAGGGGTCTGGCTCTAGAATTTTAAAAAGGAACAACCCCAAAAGCAAAGATTTGAGTGAAAAGCAGCCAATCTCCTCAAATGAAATGGGAATTTTCCATTAGATTATTGATAATTCCCTTTTCTGCCCATGATGTTTGCCAGTCTTCAGGGTGATGGAGCTGGAAAATTCCTGGATTTTGGCAGCAGTGAGTGCCCACAGAGCTGCTCCTTCCTCCCTGGGGTGGGAGGTTCTGGAGTGCTCTTCCTTCAGCAGGGGTGGTTGATGTTTCATGGAGCTCCCTGGTGCGAGTCCTTCATTCTGTGGTGTTTGTGGGCTTTGCCATCTTCTCTTTCTTTCTCAAATAAAACAGTAATTTCATTCCATCAGGATATCAAGAGTCACCCTCAGGCTCTGCTCCCAAAATACCCAGGCCAGCCACTCCCTGTTCTCCCTTTTTCTATCAGTGGTGGAAATAATGAGGAATTTTGCTAAAACCTCAGCCAGGGAGGGTCAGAAGTGGGTGCTTGGTGCAGACAGGGCTGATAAAGCAGGAGGGGAGCAGAGGGGGTGAAATTCCCACCTTTGGGAGAGCAGGATGGGCACAGGGCTGGGCTGAAGGATTCCTTCAATCCCTCCCTGCCTGGATTCCCTTAATCCCTCTCGGAATTCCCTCAATTTCTCCCTGCCTGGATTCCCTCAATCCCTCTCGGGATTCCCTCAATCCCTCCCCCCTGTTCTCTCTGAACTGAGGCTGTGATGAGCGTGGCTGTTTCGGAAGGGGATTTTGACTGGACACTTGCTCCACGAGAGTTTTTCTGCTCCTTCCCCTCCTCCACAGGCCCTGGCAGCCCCAAATTATGATAAAAACAGGTAAAAAACCCCAACACGCAGCAAACTGTCCTGGAACACATCAGCAGCTTCGTGTTTTAGCCCTACCTTGGAATCAAATTCTCCCAGCACAGCTCCCCCGGGGGCAGGAGAGGAACTCTGAATTCATTTCTTTTGACGACCACGTCAACCTGCTTTGCAAAAAAAATATAAAAACCTATATTTAGAATGCATAATGCAAGCATATCATCTTCTAAACAAGAAAGTAGGACACATCCTCAGCCAGGATGAAAAGAAAATGGGAGGGGAGGGTGGAGAGCAAAAAGCAAAGTCTGCATTAGAAAGTGGGAGATGGCTCCCACAGTAAATGTGGTGTCAGGCTGGCAGCTCTTTCTCTAATAACAGTCATGTAAATACAAATATCAACATCCCTCGCATAAATGCAGCTACACGGAACAAAAAGGGGTGACAGAAAACGATGAGAAGTGATGAATAGTTCCTGCCTTCCGCGCCTGGCACAGAGTGAGGGAAAACCTGCCTGAGCTCAGGGGTTGTTGTTCCATCCCCTGGATGCCGAGTCGAAGCTTTCCCGACTTCCTGGAGTTCGTCAGGCTCCTCCGAAGTATCAAATGTAAAAAAAAAAAGAGCTTTGAAATGCCCAAATTCTTCTCTTCGGTGGCCTTCAACCAGAGTAAACAGCCTTTGTTCAGGCAGTGCCCAAAGACCCAATTTCACAGCATCAGACTGAGAAGTTTCATCCCTGGGCTGGAAGTTTTTAAACCAGATCCATGAAAAAGCCATGGAAAACTGGCCTGGGAAGCTCTGCCTGGAGCAGATGTCCATAAGGACAGGGCACCTCCTGGCCTGTGAGGCTCCAGGGAGAAGCTGAGAGTGAGGTTTGACTGCTGGGTGGTTGGAAATGGATCATTTTCATTCCACAGAGCTGGGGACAGGCCTGAATTTCACTCCACAAAATTCTCTATAATGCATACACAGATATTCAATACGATAAAACTCCATAAAACCCCTCTAAAAACAACTTTAAGGGTTAAAGAAAACCTTTTGAATTCTCCAAGAGATCACAAATGAGAAGAACTGATGATGTTGAATATCTCTATTGTCCACAGTGCTTTGGTTCTTAACTGGAACTTAAATGGAAAATGGAGTTTGAGTGGTTTGTATTGGCCCCAATTTTCAGCTGTTTTAGCTCAAAGGGACGTTGCAAACATCAGCAATCCAAAAAACCCCAGATGGATCGGGTGGGTAATGAGGCCCCAAGTCCTTGTCCTGAACCATCACTGCCCATAATTGGATTTGATAATATTTTTGTGTGTGTTCATTAGGAAGGGCTGAAATTACCTGAGGTATTCATTCTGCAGCAGCGGCAGCGAGGCCACGGAGTGTCAGCTGTGATCTGCAGCGACGAGAGGATGGGCTGAGCCAGGCATTGATCTGCTCTCAGAAGGGAGAGTGGAATCTGCCTCTCAGCCCACAATTTACCAAACTCCAACAGAGCCAAGGCAATGGCAGAGCTGAGAGCTTTGTTTTTTCAGCCTCTCACATGGGAGAAATCCCTTGCCCAGGATTAATTGTCAGGGGTATTTTAACCCCTGTGACAGAGGGACAGGAGCTTTCATCACAGCAGCGTTTCCTGCCATGGTTTGAGCCCCGCCCTGTGAACCTGCTCAGGGGTTCCGTGGGATTTTTCCATGACTGAGTGGATTTTTATCAAAATGGGTGGGGTTTATCCAGAACCAGTGTGATTTCAGTTCCCTTTTGAGGATTCATCCCTTCTCTGGCGGAATAAAAGCCGTGCTGGCAGAGCAGGAGTTGAAACCCATAGAAATATCCCATTTCTGCTGGCAGGGGCTCCTTCCAGCCCTGCAGCAGCTGGAGCAGCCAGGCTGCATCTGCCCCATCCCAGAGCATTCCAGGGAGGGAATCCAGCCCCAAACCCTGCATCTGCCGGGCCTTTCCCCGGGCAGGGGCTGCACACACCGAGCCGTGGAAGGGGATTAAAAAAATCCTTGGATCTCTCAGGTCGGGGTCAGCTGCTGCTCCTGCTGCCAGGAGAGAGCAGCTCCAGCTGCTTCTCCAATGCAAACATTCGGCTCTTCACCCTCAGGGCTGTCAGGGGCTTGTGCTTCCTGCAGCGGCCAGTGCTGGAGCCAGGGACGCTGCAGTGGCCATCCTTCCCTCAGAAACGTCCATCCTTCCCTCAGAAACGTCCATCCTTCCCTCAGAAATGTATGTCCATCCTTCCCTCAGAAACGTCCATCCTTCCCTCAGAAATGTCCATCCGTCCCTCAGAAGTGTCCATCCCTTCATTCTTCACCCATCCCTGGCCATCCTTCCCTCAGAAACGTCCATCCTTCCCTCCTTTCCCCACCCCTGGCCGTCCTTCCCTCAGAAATGTCCATCCTTCCCTCAGAAACGTCCATCTTTCCCTCAGAAATGTCCATCCTTCCCTCAGCAGTGTCCATCCTTCCCTCCTTTCCCCATCCCTGGCCATCCTTCCCCCGCAGTGGCTCTGCCACCTCTCTCATTCCCACACTCTCCTGATCGTCACTTGTCCTTTTCATTCCCAATAAACCCCTGGGCCCAAAGAATCTGTGATGTCCTTGGGGAGCAGGGAAGGAGCTCTGGTTCCACCCAGCCCTTCCCGGAGTGTCCCGGTCACTCTGTGCCCTCCCTGGCTCTGTCCCCTGTTCCCTCTGCTCCAGACAGAGCCGGGAGGGGACAGAGCCTTTGGGAGCCTTTGGGAGCCTTTGGAAGGAGCTCAGGGCTGGGCAGTTTTCAGGCACTTCACACTCCAAATACCCCCTGAGGGTTCCTCCTTGCTCCCAGAACTGTCCTCCCTCCCCAGCTCCATCCTTGAAGAGCCAAGTGCTGCATCCTGGTGCTGCTCCATCCCTTGGGCCTTGCTGGGGTGTCACTGGCAGGGGCTGTGACCACTCTGGACACTGCTCTGGGGAAATGCAGGAATGTCTTGGATCCCAAATCAGCCCCCAGGGCTCTGCAGCAGCGAGGGCTGGTCACACACTGCGCTGAAAAATGAGTGTCCAGCCCTGTGTCTCCATTAATGCCCACGGATGGGATTCAAGGCAGCATTTTGGGCCAGCACAACCTGGATGCTGGTGGATATTTGGAGTGAAAAATGCTTGGCGTTCAGTCCTGTGGATACTGGTTCAGGAACACAAGGAAATTTTGGCACATCCTTGCCTCAGCTCATCTCCAGCTGGCCCCACCAACTCCCGGAGCTGCTGGAGTCATTTCCAAATCAGCACATCCTTTAATTTCTCCACCATTTGTTATGCGTGCTGCATTTTGCCATGAATAAATCAGGACCCCGGATTTTTCTGTTCTGGAGCAGGGCAGAATCATGGATTCCTTGATGGAGAAAAGACTTAACAAAATTCACATTTTTGTTCTCATTGCCTCCCCTGGCCGGGCATGCCGGAGTTGTGCTCCCAGTCAATAGTCCCTCGTAGCTTGTTTGTTTAATTGATTGCATTGCTGTGTCAACCTGCCCACGCAGGAGCCTCAAATATTTGCAAACTGGAGCTCACACAGAGCCGGGCACGCCGGGCTCCTCGTCACAGCACAGCTGCAGCTGCTGCAGTTTGCTCAGCGGGGACCCCGGCAATCCAAACACACCAAATTAATTAGGGTTATGTCCATAAACTCGATTTGGTTCTCTCAGGTTTGTGCAGGAATGTTCCCTGCTTGTGCTCAAACATGTTGATTAAACAGTGCCGGGGTTTTTGAGTTCTCGTTTGGGATATTAAAGACCAGATTATTGCAGAGCCTCGCCGGGCAAATATTTGCTTTTTGTCAGGAGTTGCTGCTTCCTCCCCTCTGGTTTTCCCTCTGCTGAGTCTCCTCCCAGGGGCAGCCACCCCTTCACGAGGTTAAAATTACTCCTGGAAAAACAGAAAGGGGCTGTTTTGTCTACCAAATGTGGTTTTCTGCCTCTCAGGGCAAAACTGTTCCTCCCCGACACCATAGAAGTGCCCATTTTTTAATTGCCATGACTTCAATTGCCCATTGTTCATGGAAGGGGAGGGATAATTCATAAACATCCAGGGCCATGTCTGCTGAAAGGAACCTGCTCCACTGCCCGTTTGTTTTCCTTTGTACTTCCACAGGGCTGCCCCTGTAGGTGTGGGATCACTCCAATTAAACAGTTCATCAGCTGAGAAGATCAGCCCTGGAACAATCCTGCTGTCTTTAGTGGGACTAACGTCAGGCTTAAAGTTAATTCAGGAACATTGTCGCTGCTTTTCGGTGTCTTTTAAGCGTTTTCTCAGCACTGGCCTGTTAATTCCCCTCACCTGAACACCAAATGATCGTTAAATATTTAGGAATGAATCTAACATAAACCTGTATTAGGCATTAAATGTCCCTGATCTACATGAGCTATTTCTCCCTTTGCCAAGGGACATCACCTGCTGGACAGATCTACCCAGCAGACATGGAGAGGGTTAAAACCCCCAAACATTTGCTTTTGAAGTTGCCCAAAGTTTGGTGGAAGCAAGAAGACAGCAGCAGGACTGGTCTGTCTGTCTGCATTTTCTGCAAAGCTTCAAATATCTCACACGATCCCCACTTCCTTTATTCTTTCCCTTCTTATTCTCTTCTCTCTTTTTTTTTTTCTTTTTGGCTTTTTTTCCCTTGTTTGTTTGTTTGGGTTTTTGGTTGGTTTTTTTTTGGTGGTAGCTAAAAGCCATCCCAAAGTCTGAACCAATTTCTCAGTTTCAAAAGAAAAGATAATGAACCTGTCATTTGTGGCCTGAGCAGGGAGGTTCCTGCTGCTGCTCTGATATTAAAGCTGATTAAAAGCAGGCCTGGTTTTGAGGAGTTTGTGTCTTTTTGAGACCGTTTTATTCTTGGGGGAGGAATTGCTGTGACCCCGAGTGCAGGACTATTGAGGGTGGACCAAAAGGAGAGCATTGCTTGGGTAAAACTCACCTGAGGAGGTTCTGTTGGGGCACTTTTAAATTTTATTTTATCTCGTTTGGAAGGCCCAGGAGAATGTCAGGATGAAAAGCCAGGCAGGGCTCTGTGCTGGGGTTGTTTGAGCAGCTCAGACTTTCTGAACCAGTTCTGGCAAGGATTTGCAGGGAGCAGCCCAGGCCTTTTGTGATTCTCCAGGGAGAAGCTTTGGGGTTGTGCAGTTCCAATTACTCCGGGTAACCCTGAGCTCTTTGCTCTTCCTGACAAAAAGTGAATCCCTGGAGCAGTAGAACTCTGCAGAATGGGATGGAGGGAGCCAGCAGAGGATCCTGTGGGGACAAACTTTGCTAAATCTCGTCCCCAGCATTCCAGGCTGGCTCTGGGGTGGATGAAAGGGGTTTGGGGTGCAGGGCTGCTCCTGAAGCTCCCACTTCGTTTGTCCTGGAGTGGTTTCCATGCCAAACACAGGCTCCAGGGCTGGGAAAAGCCGCTCTGGATTTCTGCCTCCCTTTCCCTGAGGGTGTCAGGGCGGGCACAGCCCCACTCCAGCAGAGCCACTGCCACGGGAGATTTATGGAGCAGCGGGAACCGAGCGGGAAACGCAGCGAGGGCTCTCAGCCATCATTCCCAGATCTGTTCATGTTGACGTGGCAAGTTAAAACATCCACTGAGGGGTGTTAAAGCTAACAGGCTGCCTCTGTAAACCCAGCCATTCATCATGAGGAGGATCATAAAATCCGATGTCTCGTTTAGGACACCCCCAGGCACCCCAGGATTCCAGATCCGTGCCCAGATTCCCAAATTCCCTGACCCCATCCCCTGCAGCAGCAGGGCTGGAGCTGCCCCGTTTCTCCTCCAACACATTTCACCCCGAGCATTTTGCACACCCTTCCCCTGCAGGACAGGCACAGGCCTGGATTAATTAATCAGTGTTCAGCCTGCCCAGGATGGCACAGTTAAATTTAATTAGCCAATTCTGGTATTTCCAAATCTCTTCACCTTCCCCAGGGAAATTTTTTTTCCCCCTTTTGCAGTGGATTTCTGTGGTAGGTGGGGAGGGCAGCTGGCTGTGGGAACACAAGAAAGCAGTGGCAGAAATTCAGGACTTGGAAGGTTTTCAGGAGAAAACATCTCCTAAATTACAATAATTTTATAATCACAGGTATCACTTGTATCGCTTGCCTGTCTGGGTGACCCTTATTACAGCAATGCCTTAATTACAGTAATTGGTTTATTGCCTCATCATTCTTTGAATTAGAGAATCATTTCATCCTTATTTAAAGGACGAGGCAGGTATTGATTCCGGGCCTTTGAAAAATTCCAGAACAGCGATTGTGTGGGTGCCAAAATTTTTTTTGAGAATCAAGTGCTTTGAGGACAATGTGCAACGTGTGGCTGTGATAGAGAACATGAGCTTCAAATCCATCCATTTCAAAGAGGAATTCATTATCGTGGCTAATTTGCATCCACAAAAACACAGCTCGGCTGGGCATTGCCATCAAAAGGCATTTTCACTGCTCAGTGTTGTGTTAAATGCACTTTTCAAGGACTTGGGTTTGTAAAGCCCAGGAAGAAGATGCTGCTTGGGCTCCAGCAGGCGTTTTGTGCTCTTCCTCAGATTA
Organism: Corvus kubaryi; assembly: GCF_017639235.1. Lineage (NCBI taxonomy): Eukaryota > Metazoa > Chordata > Aves > Passeriformes > Corvidae > Corvus > Corvus kubaryi. The sequence continues at coordinate 2,333,414 of NW_024581080.1, forward strand.
AATGAGGCCTGCATGGAGTCCTGGTCACCTTTGTTAGGATTAGACTGGAGCCACGTGCAAGGGAAAAGCTTTATTCCTAGAAAGGCCTGGATTCGGTGAAATCCCCGATCCAGGGGGTTTGGGGCAGCTGGGGCCAGCCCTGCTCCTCCCTGTCCCTGCCAGGGCCCTGGAACTGCTCCTCCTGAAGGGAAGAAAATCGCAGTCAGTCCAGATCAGTGTAAAATCAAACACAAAACAGGTGTTTGCTAATTAAAACTGAGATTTTAATGAATGACCTGTGTGGTTTTGGTGAATAAATACCACTCTCAGCATCTGCTCTGTAATTAGGTTCCAACTTCTTTTTTTTTTTCCCTCCTCAAGTCCCAGTAAATAACTACAGAATGCCAGGTTTAACTAAAACCTGCTAATCTTTGCTCTTTAATGGGGAAAAAGCAGATGTTTCCTGCCCAGGTAACTCCAAGCAACAGCAATCAACAGAGGAGGGGGAAAAAACCCCAAATCCTTCCTCTTTTACCATGTTTTTCTCTCAGGTTTGTACAATAAGGACACATTGGAAGGGAGAGATGCCCTAAAATCCTCCCAGTGCTGCAGGCTGATGCCACATTTGTAGGATGGCTCTCGTTGTACCCCTCGGGGGTTTATTTTTAACTAATTAGTTGTTGGCTTGGACAGATTTCCTGGGTGTTTTTTTTACTTCTGGACCTGCTTGACATTAAATCTAAATACAGATCCGTGGGAATGTGTGGGGAGAGGAGGTGGGGAGGGAAGAGGTTCTGGAATCGAGTGGTGCTTCCCCCCTTCACAGAAACATCAAACCCTGGCCCATTGTTTCCCTCTCATGAATACCTGCACACGGGGAAATAAAAGGGAATAAAGCTGGCAGTGATTAAAGCCTCAGGTGGAATAAAGCTGAGATTTCCCCCTCCCCTCCCGCACGAGTCTCTGTGGCAGAAAAGGAAGGGAAAGGGTGTCAGGATTGAACATCCTGCTCCTCGCTGGATTCAGGGATGGAGCACTCCCAGCACGGATCAATCAGCGATTGCTGGCCAGGTTCCAGAGCCTGGGCACAATCCAGCCCCAAATCCCTGCTGTTAACCACGTTTTTGGGGCAGATTTATGGAAAATGGGGAGCTAACATGAGCCATTTGATCCCACAAACCACAGGGCACAGCAGGGCCTGTGGGGTCACCAGCGCTTCCCCCAGAGGCATTTCTGGTACCAGAGATCTCTTTAGAGGGGCCAGAGTCACATTATTTCATGCAAAAGACATAAAAAAGGAAAAGAAAAAGGATGGATTTGTTCCTGAAGCCCAGGATTTCATTTTCCAGGTTTCTCAAGGTCCCATTCTTTGTGTATTCTGCAGTGCCAGCACAGACAAATTCTCATTTATTCTCTATCAGTGAGTGTGCTTTCTTTAACTCCACTGCCTGTAAATTCCTTGAGGAGGAGGAGATGGTCCCTCAGACCAGGAACAGCACCTGGCACAGCCCAGGGCCCCACTCTGGGGGCAGAGCTCTCCCTCAGCGCTGTTTAGAAAAGCGCCAGGGATGGAGGAACCGCGGCGGGTGCTGCTGGAGGGGGGATGTTGTGATGTGATTCTGGCTCTCCGATCCACGATCCAGCACCATGGTTGTGTTTGATAGTTCGTGGCGACAGCCTGCTTCCCACAGGATTCCACGGAGCTGTCTGCCACAGGAATCTCTGCTTTGAGGGATTTGTTTCTCCAAAAGCCACGGAGCAAGGGGACTGAAGGTCTTTCCTCTGCATTCTGGTGTTTCGCCTGTTTGGGGTGAATCCTCGGGGGAGGATGAAACACCTCAGGTGCAAAAACCTCCCTCAGCTGATCTCCGGAGCTCCGTCTGCCACGTTTGCCACATGAAAAGGGTGTTGTGGAACGGCCTCAGCCCACCCCAAATGTGATTAATGCTGAGCCACACGGCTGAGTCCAGTTCCAGCCCAGCCCAGGCCGAGAGAGAGGCCGCAGGGCTGTAAACACGATTTCTGTGCCTCATCTCTCCAGCTGCTGAGGAGAACACTTGACATTTAGCAGCACGCGCTGTGTTCTCCCCAGAAAAGGGAATTATTGCTCCTCCCATGAGGCCCCTGCCCCTCGGGGCTCTGTCCAGGCCCAAGTCGGGCCCCCTCCCTGGGCAATGCTCTGAACAAACCCTTTGAGAGGACTCTAAACACAGATTAACGACCCCCTTGTGCGACTGGGATCTCTTTCCCTGCGGTTTCTCACCAAGGGCAATGCCTCAGTAGCCTGGAAGCCATTTGTGCAGTGCCACCGTGATAATTTAGGGAAAAAAACAGGAATTAGGGACCCTGTCCGGGTTACCTGGGACAGGTCCTGGCTGGTTGCAGGTCTGACAGAGAAAAAGGGTGTGAGGGGTGGATGCTGGTGGCTGACCCTGCCTGGAACCAAATCTTGTCCTTCTCTGCACCTTGGCAGCCTCTCCTCTCTCTCTGCTGATTCTCCTTCCCTGTGAGCTCTGCCTCAGACCCCGAGAGCTGAGCGAGGCCAGGCACACAAACCACAAGCTCTTGTTGCTTCATCCCATAATCTCCTTGCTGGTAGTTCCTGGTTTCATGTTTAGAAAATATAAAGCTTGAGGGGGAAAAAAAAAGAGCCTGGAAATGAGGTTCTGGGGGCTTATTTAGCAATTGACCCTTTTTTCAGCACGCTCAGCCTTACATTCAATTACATTGCTAGGCAACAGCTCCTGTCAGCCCTAAGTGGATCCCAGGATTAATCCACGATCAGTCAAGATACACATTTATTCACCTTCCCTCACAACAGTAATAGGATTTTTCTGGGCCCAGCTTAATTCCATAGATGAGGCTGACACTGAATTAAAGCTGCTTATCCTGGCTCATAATGAGGAGGTGAGATCCCAGGGGAGAGGGAAGGTGAGGGAGATGCTCCCCCAGCAGCGAGTGACAGACCCAGGGATTAGAAATCCCAGCGGAGGGAAAAACACCATTAAATAAGACTTGAAAAACCCAGTTCAAATTCCACTTTTGCTGGGCATTACACACATCCCTGCTGTGCTCCTCACACAAATCCTGCCCCTGCTTGGAGCTGAGTTGCAGGCAGCTTTCCCTGGGCTGTAATTCCCACCCTCCTCTCACTCCCCTCTTCAGAACTTCCAAGTGGCCACAACTTTGCAAACCAGAACCTGTGGGATCCCTCCCCTGTCCCTGCTCCTTCTGATGTGAGCTGAGCTTCCCTCAAGGGTCACTGAAGGACATCTCCAAAGAGATGCTCCAAAGCCCTTTGAACGCTGCCATTGTTTTGTAGCACTTCCCCGGCACAAACAGATTAAATTTTTAAGTGGGGAAAGGTCTATTAATCTATTATTAATTAATATTCCATATGCTGCCTCGGAGGCAGAGGGGATGTTTTGAAGCCATCTGGTTCCTCGTTGCTCTGGAGGAAAGCTATTGTCTGTTGTCTGCTCTTGAATATGGTCTGGGAGATGGAGATGTGATGTGTGCCTGGCCAGTTGCCTGAGTGTCCCCTTGCCCCCACAAACCAGGCACGGGGAGGGCTGGAGTGCAGCCCCATTCCCGTGAGGATGTGGCAGCTGCACAACGCCCCCTTTGTCCAAAAATCCAATTTTTTAATGGGGTTTCTGCCCCTCTTTTCCTGGCACATGTCCTGTGTCCCCATTTTGGGAAAAGGGCACTGCAGGGAGGAGTTTCTCCCTGAGCGTTCTGGACCTGGGGCTTGCCAGGCCAAAGGGCCTGCTGGAGGTGTGACACACTGAGCAGGGTGTGTCAGTCATCCACAGCACCAGGATTTGCTGCTGGAACAGGGAATAACTCAGGATGTTGGAGATTTGACATCAGAGCTGAGCATCCCCTCGGCCCCCGAGGCATCGCCGTGCCCCCTGCCCCCCCGTGTCCCCAGTGTCACAAGCTCCAGCAGCTCAGCTCTGCCTGGTGCTGGGAGGAAACTGCTGCCTGTGAGGGGGGAATCACTGGGGTCGCAGCTGCTCTGTGCAGACAAACAGCAAACCCAGCAGTGCTGCAGAGCTCTGAACGGCGCCGGGGTGTTGCTGAGGGGGGATTTTGTCTCAGCGCTGACCCCAGCCACGCTGCCCTCACGTTGTTAAACCCCATAAACTGCTCAGATCTCCCCAGAAACAAGAAACCCTCAGTGCAGCATCCTCAGGGACACTCTGGTGGCAGGCTTGGTGTCACTGATCACAGAGTGGGGCTGTTCTCTCTGTCTGACGTTTCTCTGGCCATGGAACCCGAAATGTGGAGTTATTTAAGTGGTGCTCACCTCCTCCACTTGGCTTTGCCTCCAGAAGCATCACCCAGCTCACAACTGGAGGCTCGGAGGCAAATCCTTCACCCCAAAGTGCCCGTGGGGTGGCGGAGGCGGGAAGAACCATCAGCATTGTGGGATTATGGTGGGAAGCAGGAACCATGTCCAGGAATTCCTGCAGGCCCCGGCTCCCCGGCTCTGCTGCCCTGTTTCCATGCTCCCTGCACAGCTCCAGCTCTGCTCTGGATTCCCAGCAGAGCGATTTCACCCCAGGCACTTTCTCCCCCAAAATCACCAGGCCAGGCTGCAGCAGAATCCCAAACCCAGCACCAGGCAAAGCCACATTGCTCCGAGTGGGATTTACATAAACAGAGCACTAAAAACCCCTAATATTTAAAGTGTTATAACAAAGCAGAGAAAACCTCCTCTTTCAAGCTCTATGACAACCTTATGAATATGTAAATTAGAATGCAAAGACAGTTTTCCACTGGCTCCCAGTAAATATCGAGGCAGAGCTGTGGAGCATTAAGTGGCAGATTTAGGTCCATGTTCATTCCTTTTTTATTTATTTTTTTTAAATACCACACTTAGACACCAATTTGATTGTAATGCACCAAATCTATTGAGTATTGCAGCCAGCTGATGGCATTGTTAAATCATACTTATTTTGGCATTTCTTATTGAAAGCAATAGAGGAGCAACCAGTGGTGATAAATTTGTTTGTGGAGAGCAGCATTGCTTGTCAGAGTGGTACACTGTTGTAACTAGGGCAAAATTACACTATAAATTTGCAGCTTTATTGTCCTTTTTCTTCTTTTTTTTCCATGTTCCTAGTGACCTGCTTTTCATATTCTACGTGCAGGGGTGCTCTGGAAAAAGAATTGTAAAATCTGGGGTTGCTGTAGAGCAGTGTGGGATCTCCCAGGTGCCTTTACTGAATTCATCTTATTCTGCTCCAAAAAATGGGATCTCCCAGGGGAAAAGGTTTATTAAATTCACCTTCTTCTCCCCCAGAAACAGGGCTGGAGTTTGGCGGTCTGGCTGTGCCAGGAACCTGCAGAGCTCAGGTGGCTTCTCCAGTGCCGAGCCCGTGGCTCACAAATCCTCTGCACCTGCTGTGTTTAAAGGCTGCAGTTGGTTTGATCTGCCACGTTAATCAGATGATGCAATCACAGACCTTGCTCTGAGCCCTCGTCTGCAGATTCTGTCTGGTGCCCCCTGCCTGGTGCCCCCTGCCAGCTCTGATGGCACCTCCCTGGCTGCAGGGTTTGGGCAGCTCTGGCTCGGTTATGGCCATTGCCCCAAAATCCCCGCGGTGCCACGGCGAGGGATGAGGTTCCTTTGCAGCTCAGGAAGGAGCGCGGGTTCTCAGAAGGGTTTCAGGTGTTTATGAGGCAGGTGGAGAAATGGAATTCTCAAACTCAGCGTGGTCACGCAGACCTGAGCCTTCTCAGGTAACTGGAAATATCAGTGGGACCTGAAGTGACATTTTCTTCTTGGAATTTCTCCCTGGAGAGGGTGGTCAGGCCTTGGAACTGCCCAGGGAGGTCTGGAGTCCCCAAACGTGGTGTCCAAGGAATTTCCTGGGCGTGGCACTCAGAGCTCTGGGCTGGGACAAGGTGGGAATCGGGCACAGCTCAGCCTCAATCTTGGAAGTCTTTTCCAGCCTCAGGGACCCTGGGATTTTTAAGCAAAGAATGTTTTTAGATCCTGTCCCATGGCCAGGTGAGAGGCTGATGTAAAAGCCAGGGTTAGAAATTAAACCCCACTGCCTGTTCCCAGGGAAGGCCTGGTGTGTGTCCCATGTGCAATTATACCCTGGAGCCCGTGTGGGTGTTCTGTGAGGATCCATTCATCCCCAGGACCCCGGAGGGTGGTTTTGCCCACTCACCTCCCTGTGCCCAGGAATTACCTGGTGCCACGCCTGGTGTCACTCCTGGTGCCATTCCTGGCACCATCCCTGGTGCCACTCCTGGTGCCACTCCTGGTGCCATCCCTGGTGCCACTCCTGGTGCCACTCCTGGTGCCGTTCCCATATCACAAATCCAAAGCTGAGTTCCCACACAGACAAGACACGATTCCAGCAGACTGGATGTGCACTTTGGGATCTGAAGCTTCATGCTCCACTCCGTGCATTTTAACCACGTGTAACCCCCCTGAATTAACGAGGAGCAGCGGGGCTGGCGCTGGGAATGGCCAGGGTGTGCTGGATCCCTGGGATGCGCTGGATCCCTGGGATGTGCAGGTCATGGATCAGCTGCTGCTCCTCCTGAGTCAGAGCGTGAAAGCCAAAATTCAGAAGCGCTTTGAGCAGTAATCTCTGAGGATTTGTTGCACACGAGGCAATAAACGACTGCTCCAATTGACGAAACGCCACAGCACAGCAGTTTGTTTTAATTATGCTACAAAGGGAGGAATATTATTGTTCTTATGGCACAGCATAACAAGGAAAGGAGAAAAGAAAATTGTATCCTGCTCTCCTCCTGTGAAGGTTTAGCAACAGCATCTTGTTTATCACGGAGGGCTCAGGGCAGCAGGATACAGAAATAAAACATGAGGAGGAACCAGTTTAGAGATGATATGAAAAATAAAAACCTCCTAAGAAAAAAACACCCTAAGAAAATGAAATTAAATCCCATTGCCTCTCTCATCCTGAGCCGTGGCCAGTTCTGCTTTCCTTTGCTGCAAAAGGAAATAGTGGAAAACCTGGAAGTTTTTAGTAGACTTAGGCGGGAGGTGTTTGTGCTCCCAGATGGGGTGGGCAGGACAGGGGGAAAATCCCTGCATGGAACAGGCACAGGGAAGGTCAGAGGTGGTTCCAGGTGTGACCCTGCTCAGTGTGATGTCCTTCAAGGCTGTTCCAGGAGCTCTGAGGATCTGGGGGTGGGACAGCCTGACCTTGGGGTATTTGCCTTTTTCCCTGGAAAATGAAGATCTGAATTAATGTGTGACCCCAGGGGAATCCAACAGTTCCGCTCCCCAGAATCTTTTCCTGCCCTTGGTGCTGAAAGCAAGGAAAAAACCCCATGAATGGATATTTAGGATTCTCTGACATTCCCCTCCTAACACTGAACCAAAGTCAATTGTCTTTTCCAACTTTAAACTGAGTCAACATTTTAAAGAGATAAAACATTTCTATTTCAATCTTTACCTGAATTTACCATCCCGAAGTTTGGGGAGATACAAATATAGGTTTTGTCACCGAGTGAGCGACGTTAGAATCAAAGGTAATAAACCCATTGATCTCCAGTAAGACAATATTAATATTACCATATAGCTTTTATAATTAATTTGCTGCCAGATGAAAGGGAAACACAAGGTCCTTTTAATGCTGGTGATTAAAGCAAAAAGTAAACCTTTGAAAGGCAGATTTGCATGTACAACATGTTGCACTAATTCCAGCAGAGCAGGGGGAAACTCTCACTGCGCAGCCGGAGTCACATTGCCAAGTTTGGGATAAAAGAGTTGCTGACTTGGGGGAGAAAAGTCCGGGCAGAGTTGGGATATTGGGGGAGGTTTGCTAAATTTGTGTTCTGGCTTTGCTTGCTTTTCTGTTCGCTGCAGGGCAGGGTTTTGGCTAAAGGGGTTTCCACATTTACAGATTTATCCCTAAAATCCTTGGAAAGGGGGAGGGAGAGGCCAGTGGATTCTGTGGGGTTTAACTTGGTTTTCACAGCCTGTCTGTAAATTCCCTTTTAGAAGCACCACGAGAGACTCGAGGAATGAAGCGGCTGCGGGCTTGAGAACTGAAGGGAGATGCAGAGCTGTGCCCCGCGCTCTGCCCCGCAGCACCCACGCTTTGGGGGATGAAAGAGAAAACAGGGAAGATAAAAGCTCAGGGATGTGAAGTCTGGTGGCTTTTCCTGCACTTCAGAGTGGGGCCCGTGTGTGAATCCGTTCTGTCTGGGCACTAAATGGATTTCTCCATGGATTTTAGGGGCTGTGGATCCGGCCCAGCCTTTCCCCACCTGCTCCCGCCTGTGTAAGGCTCAGCAGAGGGGAGTGGAGCCCTGATTTGCAGTGAACCCCCTGCTGCCAGAGGGAAGGGGCTCCCTGTGCTGCCCAAACCCTTCCTGCAGCACCAAGCCCTTGCAAACAGCACAGAGCTGGCCTGGAAAAGCTGCCAGAACTCCGGCTTCGGGAGATCAGTCCCAACTGATCCCAATAAAACCCCAGCAGTGCGTTCCCAGCAACGCTCATGGGGAGTGAATGACCAGGGCTGGTTGGGGTGGGATTTGGGGCTGCACAAAACATTTCAGAGCTCCAGGGTGGGAGAGCCAGGACTTCCCTGGCTTCCAGGTGCAGTCTGGGGTTCATTAATGAGTGCCTGCAAAGCTTTAGGGTGAAAGAAATCCCAAAGGAGCAAATCTCCTCAGCAGTGCAGGATTTGGAGGGGAGAACTTCAAGGGGGGAGTTGAAATTTGCCCATCCCTGAATCTCAGCTCCCAGGAGGCGCAGCCAGGCCCAGACCCTGCAGATGTCCCTGGTTCTATTCATGGAAGGAGGAATTTCATGGCTACAAGGCTGCTCATCTCTCTGCCCTTCTAGGAATAATCAAAACCCCGATATGGGACCCAAACCATAACTTGACGTGGCACTGGAACACACCCACAAAGGAATCTTCCTCGCAGCTCTGACTTCTCCTGATTATAAATTAGTCAAGTTATTTACATCTCTCCCTCGCACTTCACTTAATGACAGTCAAATAAAAAGGCCCTGCAGGCTGCTTTTCCTAATGTTTGATTTTCCTTGGATAATTATGCCCTCAAGGCTGGTTCTTTCCACTCAGGCTTCAGCCCTTGGTGAGTGCAGGAAGGGCACGAGAGGAGAAAATCTCCAGTTCTTGATCCCGGGCTTTGATTCCTGAAAAGGCAACTCCCCTGCAGCAGCTTTGTGCAGCTGCTTCCCTTGGTGGCTCTGCTTTTTCATCAGGTGGCACCTGGGCACAGGCAGGAAAACTCTTCCAATTTGGGGATTCTCTAGCCTTTCGAGATTAAAAAGAAAAACTGGGTGCCAATTCCCTTTTCGTTTCTCAGGGGCAAAAATAATTCCTTCTGAATCACCATAGCGCTTCCATCCTTCCATTTTCCCAGTGTTTGTGTTTAGCAGGGAATCAGAAGCCAACACCAAGGAGTTTCATGAAATTAAGTGGGAAATTACTGCAGGGTGGCCAATAATTTAAAACTCTCGTTGCATTTTTTCTTTCCTTTGGACGAGTGATTTAAGGGGCAATAATGGAATGGCAGGAAATGCATCTCAGGTGAGATCCCGACACCTGAGGGTGTTTTGTAAATGAGTCCAGGCAGAGATGGAAACCATTGATGTTCCCATAAAAAAAAAAAAAAACGAGAAAATCTCCACAGAGGCTCTGGAAGGAGAATTTGTTACCGAGTGTAACTACAGGAGCCCATAAGGGTGGGCTGTGAATCACAGAAGGGATTTGGTTCATGGTAATTTAAATTTTGCCCAGGTGGCCGAATTCCCCCCCAGCCATCAGCACTTGGAGAATAAGGGGGTTTTGCCCTGTTTTTCTCTCTGCTTTTTCTCCCCCCCAAATTTGAGGAAATGAGCAGCTGAGAGGTTGGAAAAAAAGCCAAAATCCAATGTCAGCAGCATGGGAGGGGGAGCTGGGGAGCCTCAGGGGTTCCTGATTCCATTTCAAGTGTGCTCACCATGGGCACTTACAGGACAAATCCCCGTTTCCTGGCACTTTTGGTCCAGGCAGTGCTGTGTATTAATTTGTTTAATTTATAAAATCCTCCGTTAATAAGGCTCCTGTGCACCTGGGAGGGCAGCACTGGGGCCACAGACCCCAAGAGCACTGAAATGGGGACCAACATTCCCTGAATCCCAAGTATTCCACAGGCAGGGATGGATTGTGGCAGGTGCCCACACCCTTCAGTCACTGACAGGGTTGAATGTGGCACCAGGGCCCCACAAATACCTAAAATCAGATATTTTCCTGATAGAAATCTCTTTGTTTTTCTCGCCATCATTTCCCCAGAACAGGACATGCAGTGGTGACAAAAACTGACACGGCAAAAGCTCCGTGAGGGATTAAGAGTTAAATCTGCTTTGTTCTGATTTCCTCCTCTCCTGTTTCAACACAAGGAGCAAATGAAGCTGATTTTCATCCTGCCCAAAGCCACGGCAGCCTGACTTTTTTTGCATTAAACAGCAAAAATGTGATTTTGCCTCACAGAGCCCTTCAGTGGAGCAGAGCTCCCGAGGAGGAATTTCAGTGGTGAGCCAGGTAAACATTGCTGCAGCTTCCTCTCTGCACCTTCTCGACTGACTCAGGCCACAGAAAAGTTCATTTATGGGGATCAATATCACTTTGCCTCCTGCCTGCACGAAAAAACACCTCCTGCAGTCAATAGCAATTAAAGAGACAGCCAGGGACAGGAATATCGATGGAGAAGGAGGCAGAGATTTCCACCTGCTCGCTGAGTGTCCATGGGGACAGCTGCTAATTGTGAAATGTTGCATTTGGGGACGTTCACTGGAGAGGGAATCCCAATTCCAGAGGTGCTGGGGATGGGAGCAGGGGTGGGGCTGCAGTTTGGGAAAATTCAGGGACACCTCTGGGACCACACCAAACTCTGGGGAAGGGGATTCCTCCAGACACTGCAGGAACAATCTCATTTTTGTAACAATGAGGGGAGGGAGTGACGTGGATAATTCATGCGGGGATGGGTAAATCTGTGGTTAAGTCTGTGGTTAAATGGGCCCTGCACGCTTTAAACAGGAAGGAGAGGTCCCAGCTGAGCACGAACTGCTCTGGTTTACAAAGGTCCTGTCAGGAATCCAGATCAGCTCATCCCGAAAGGCTCAGGGCTCTGGGCACAATCCTGAAGTTCCCAAGCACTTTTTAAAAACTCACCCTGGAGTTCTGGAAGCTTCCTCAGGAAACGCTGCTGCTGCAGGTGACAAACTCAGCCACCAAGGCCCTTCTCTTTCCCAGCACTTCCCTGGGGCTCTCCCGGCGTTCGTCCGTGGGGCAGCGGCACCCGGGATTTCCCGCAGAGCACCAGCTCCTGTGCCACCAGGCAAGCAGGAAAATCTCACAGTCCCACACGTCAGCCCTGCCTCGCACCCTGCTCATGGCTTGGAGGTGCTGTGCAACATCACAGAGGCTGGCCAGGCCTTGAGAATGAGGAAAAAACTCTCCTTATGGTCACTTTTGGTGGCATTTCAGTCCCTTCCTATTCCCCTGGAGCTGCTGTCACCTGTCAGGGTCAGAACTGGGGATGGCTCCAGTTTGCCCAGTTAAAAACTGGTCAGGTTCTGCTGTTTCATGGTGCATAAACCCTCCCCCACTGCCAGTTAAACAACAAAATCCCCATGAAAGATGGATTTAAGTGCTCTAACTGGCAGAACCGAGGGTTATATATTTATTATCCTCTCCCTGGCTGTCTCTATTAGAATGACAAGTCTTTAATTTTGTGATCCAGCGCCTCTGATGACAGGATCACCGGAGCCCTCCCCTCACCAGCCTTCCTGGAGCAGAACTGCGGCGAGAAAACAACAAATGCAGCGCTCACTCAGGCGTTCCTGCCTCGCTTTTCGAGCTGCCATTTGAGATGTACAAACACTGCCGGGCGGGGGGAGGCTTTTCTCCTGCCGTGCTTTTATTCCTTCGCGGGAACTTCCCCCGCGCCTCCCTCTGACAGCTGAACACGGCTCTGGCTCTGATCAGCGCTGCTCCAGAGCTCCCCAGCGAACCCCACCGGGAGCCACCGCAGGGCACAGCAGCCGATATTCCCTGAGTGCTGCTGCTCC
>NW_024581080.1:2345871-2387451 GCF_017639235.1 Corvus kubaryi
CCGGGCTGGGGGGACTGGGGACCCACACTGGGAGTACTGGTAATCCAGACTGGGGGTACTGGGAATCTGCATTGGGGAGTACTGGGAATCTGGACTGGGGGGTAATGGGAATCCGGACTGGGGGTACTAGGGACCCAGACTGGGGGGTAATGGGAATCCAGATTGGGGTACTGGGGATCCAGACTGGAGGTACTGGGGGCCCAGACTGGGGGGTACTGGGGACCCAGACTGGGGGTACTGGGAATCCAGACTGGAGGTACTGGGGGCCCAGACTGGGGGGTACTGGGGACCCAGACTGGGGGTACGGGGAATCCAGAACCTGCAAGTGGAAGGGCAGGAGGGGAGAGACAGGGACTGGGGTGGGGTGGGAGCAGCACCTGGGGAGTTCCTGGGACCTTTTGGGGTGCAGAGCCTCCCACGTGAGTGTGCATCTCACTGCACTGCAGGCTCTGCACCCAAATAGCAGCATTATATCTTTCTTATATCATTATTACATCATTCGATCCTCATTGTATCGTCATTATGTAATTATATCATAATTATATAACCATTATATCATCATTACATCATGATTACATCATCGTATCATTACATCATCATTATATCATTATTATATCATTTCTCTATCCTTATTGTCCATCTTTAAAAAGTCAGCCAGAAAGTGCCTTTACTTTCCTCCTGCAGCATCACAATTCCCATATAATCCCCATTTTCTGGCCCTAAAAGTGGATTTTGTGCCCATCTCCTCTCAGAGCGGGGCACGGAGGAGTTCAGGGCTCGGATTTTCGATGGTCTGTGTCACTCCGAGCTGCCATCGTGCAGTGCTTCTTTTTAAAACCTCCACATTTCATGTTCTTCACTAAAATCCCCCTCGTGTTTGTCTGCTGTGAGCTGAGACAGGTAATTAATAATAAAAATAACAAATTAATGAAGCCTTCCCTCATTAACAGAGGGATGAAATCCTAATTCCACTGCTTGGGCCCTGGTGCAGCCTCTCCTCCTTTTGGCTGGGATCTGATGCAGTGAAATTTCCCTTTTTATTCCATGGCAGGGACAGGGAAGGTCCTCTCTGCCCACAGGGGCAAGGTTTTGTAGGGCAGCCAGTGGATTTTGGGGTGTCAATTCCAGATTCATGAATGAGTTTCTGCATTCTGCATCTCACACCTGTGAATGTGCATCGAGTCTTTTACCCTCGCTGTGGTGGGGCAGGGATTTGTGTCTGTGTCTGAAGCACGGGGTGAAAGAACAGCAAAATAACAATGAAATACCCTTGGAGGAATAACAACAACAAAACCAACAAAAACGGTAACAATAACAATTACAAAAAGTAACAGTAACGGAAATAATAATGGTGAAAAGAATGAAAATAATGAAAATGATGATGATAATAACAATAGTAATAATAACAGCAATAATAGTAGTAACAATAGTAATAATAGTGATGATAATAATAATAATAATAATAATAATAATAATAATAATAATAGAGGTTCAGGAACATCTCCCAGGGCTGTTGCTGGAGGTCTGAGACACCTGGACCTGCCCAGGTGAGTTGTGCCCCACAGCACCTTCCCCTCACCCCCCTCACACAAACCAAAGCCCAGCTTTGTTCTCCTGTTGCACAAAAGCTGCTTGAAAGCCCAGCGCGGGTGTTTTAGGGTGTTTTACGCTGTCAGCCAGAGCCTCTGCCAATGTTTTATTCATGTGTCACTCTCCTGTTCATTTGCTAAGGGTTTACAAATGCTTCATCAATTATTCACAGGCCTGATACCTGCTTAGGGCTTGTTGTTGTGTCTCTTTTCTCTCTCTTTTTTTTTTTTTTTAAGGAGGTGTTGGGGGGTGGAGGAGAACTCTACAAATGTAAGAAAACAAATTAAAATAGGGATTCAATAATTTACAGCCACTTACTGCATTATTCCCAGCAAGTTAATTTTTAAAGGAAAGCAGCTGTAGCAGGGATAATTGAATTAAGGGTTTGCAGTTGTTCCCGAAGCTCCTGTGATCTCAGCAAAGGGAAAACACACGAAAGTGATTGAGGAGAAATCCAGGAGTGGGTTGAATCCTGTGTCACGAGCTAGGGTGAAATTCAGCCAAGGGCTCGGCCCAAGGGATGAGGATAAAAGTGCAAGGGGTGTCCTGGCCTCTGGACTGGGGTAAATTCCAGCCTGGAGAAGGGTCCAAGGCCGCATCCTCCCTCCTCTCCGAGGTTCTTGCTCTGCTTTCCCCTGAGTGCAGCTGCAGGAAGAGGCACCACAGCGAAATTCAGGCTCAAGTAAATCCTGACAGATTTACCAGAGCCTCCTCCCACGAATTCCCCAGAGAAACACACGAGAATGAGGCCTTTTCTCTGCTTTTTACTTTCCTAGAAGGCAGTGAAATAACAAACATTTGCCTTTTTAATTTCCATTAGCGGCGTGGTGAGATGTTTATAAACTCTTGGAGAGCTGCTCCTTCCAAAAGGAGCGGGGCAGAGCTTCCTCCTTCTCCAAAAGAACAAACTCGGAAGGAAATTTTGCAAAATTGACTGAAATTTTGGGTAAATGCCTTCAAAGTTGGTTGGGCAGCTTTTTCCTTTTGGAAACTGCCTGGGAAATCTGCAGCTCCTGCCCGGCTGCACAGATCAATCGCTGGGATTGCTTCCTACAAAGCCCTTTGAAGCTCTGAGTGACCCCAGGAAAAGCAGGATCGATTCCCTGATCTTGGAAAACAAAAGTGAGGGCAGAGCCGGGCGGGGCAGTGAGGCAAGGGTGGAAAACACAGCTTTGGCTGGTAAATAAATTTAATTTATTCACATTTATTATTATTAAATAAATAGTTTCTTATCAAATCCTCCTGTTTATAAAAGCTACCAGTGGCATTTCAAAGGGATGAACGTGTTGGACATGGGGATGGTGGGACAGGCACCAGGTGTGACCTTCCTGCTGTGTCCCACCTCACCCGAGGGTACCTCTCCCCTTCACCCAAACGCCTCTTCCAGGGCCACCTCCACGTCCCGGGTCCTGCCAGAGCTGTGCTGGGAGCTCCCGCTCCAATGGGAGAGCCCTGGGGCAGAAATCCCACTTTTATCTGGGTTTTCCCCCTCAGAGTTCAGCGGGTGCTGTGCCCATGGGACGTGGTGCTGGGCACAGCAATCCTGGGATGTTCAGAGCTGCCCAGCCTGCGAAGAACAACCCCAAACCCTGCAGGACGAGGGGCTCTGGGGCTGTGCTGGAAGGTCCTGGCTGATCCCAGTGCTGGGAGAACCCTGGGGCAGAAATCCCGATTTTATTTGGATTTTTTCCCTCAGAGGTGGGTGCTGTGCCCATGGGATGTTCTCAGTGCTGGTGGTGGGAACAGCAATCCTGGGATGTTCAGAGCTGCCCAGCCTGGCAAAGGATAACCCCAAAAAGTGCAAAATGGGTCATGCTGGCAGGTCCTGGCTGATCCCAGTGCTGGGAGAGCCCTGCTGGGGTCTGACCCCCCTGGCCCAGAGGGATTTCCCCTTTGCCCCCGGAATATCCCGCTCTGTGTCCATGTGGGACTCTGTGGGGTGACCCAGAGGCTGCAAACCCCCTTCTGGGGGTACCCAGACCCCAAAGCTCTCCTGGAAGCTCTGCTGGCATTAACTGGTTTCCATGTTGGTAATTGGTGAGCTGGGTGAGCTGCAGCAGCCAATTAACAGAAGTTCATTAGCACAGTGCCACTGTTAGCACAGCCACACCTTCTGCGTCACCCAGGACGTCCCTCGCCCTCCTCCAGCTGATCCCATTTGTCAGCTCCGGGCTCAAAGCTAAGCCAACATTATTTTTGTAATTCTCAGATGCTTTATTGCTTTTCTTACCGTGCCTGTCTCCCACTTTTAAAATCTGAATTTTTCATTTTAACTCGAATCGTGGTTTATTATGTATTTATATACTTATAAACTAACTTTTATACTTACAGGCAGCCAATTACTGCACCAGAGGAGCCCAGAGTTAATATTTTTGGGTTTGAAGCCTCGCTTTATTTGAGACTATATAAATAAGGTCCTCATGAAGTATTTATACAGCCTAAGCCAGCTCTGGGAAGAAAACAAAAGCAATGAGTAAATAATGAAGAATCAGATTTGTGCTTTTTCATTTTCAAAACTGTGTGAATTTTTAACTTTTTTAAGGGAAAGCAAAGCTTTGTTCCCCCTCGTGCTGCTCTGGGGTTTTCGCTCCACGAGGGCTCTGCCAGCCCTGCACTCCTGAGGTTTTTGTGCCAGATTTTGCCACAATTATTCTCTTTTTGCCCTCAATTTGTGCCCAACACCTCCAGCTCTTTCCTGCAGCAGGGAGAGCTGAGCTTTTCCAGAATGAGACTTAAAATAAACCAAACTCACCGATGTAAACAACTGCCACTCTACACCAGGTAATTATGTCTCCTCGAGATAATCTCATTTGCATATGCATTTATAACTCCACGAGTGTTCTTAGAGACTTTAATTAAAAATTAGGCTTTCATTTTCATGATTTCGTCCCTTTCTGCTACTCCCACTGTTTTTTAATTTTATTTCAGGGGCCCTTTCTCCACAGAGGGGTTTTTGATGACCCTTCAATGTCTTCTAAAGACATTTCTCCTGCAGGCACCGAGTGTGATTTGATTTAGCTCCCCCCACCTCCGTTCTGTGTTTCTGGGTGTAGCAATAAGCCATGATTCAGCACATTGCCATCACCTAAAAATCAAATTTCAGCACCTCTGATTGCTGCTCGTTGTGCTGGGATCAATAGCTGGGAGCAGCCTTCACCCCTCGAGTGAGGAGTGACCCCCATGTCCTCCAGGAACAGCTGGAAATTCAATACAGCTCCTGAGGTGAGGGGCCATTCATGCCTTGAATAGAAAAGTTGGTTTTTTTAAGCTTTTCTACCTCACTTTACACAAATTGGTTTTATAAAAATGCTCGGAGTCCTTCAGAGTTTGTGCTTTGTCACTGGTGATGGAGATGTGGGGAGAGCTGGGGAGAATCTCCCCCAGTGATGCTTCCCTGGGGGCTGCACCCACATCCCAAATCCCAGCATCGATCCCAAATCTCACCTGGGAAGCTGCTCCCCCCCACCCTGGCCTGGGTCGTGCAACATGGGAATGTCCAGAGGGAATTGTCCCAAACAAGTGTGCTTGAGATCACTCAAAAAATCTCAAATTAATCCCAAATCTCACCTGGGAAGCTGCTCCCCCACCCTGGCCTGGCTCAGGAACGTACAGAGCATTTCAGAGGGAATGAATCCCTCAGTCAGACTGGGATCTGCTCCAGTGGGACAAGGGCACACTCCCTTTAAACTCAGTGACACGGATCTGGACTATTCCTTGGGAATCCACTGATGTTGACGGAGGTCTTGGCAGTGCAAATACAGGATCTGCCCCTCAGTAAAGCTGGGCAGGGACTCGTTGTGTCTCTGTTTACAAACTGTTGTCCCTCACATTCCCTTCACTTTTGGAAAAGAAAAGGTTGCAAATTTTGTCATGAAAATGAAAAAAAACCTCCTTCTTTTCCAAGCTGGTATTCCATCCAGGATAAACTGTTGGCTTTGGATAGAAAAATCTGAGCCAAACCTTGCTGTGAGTCACTGGAGCTTCTTTAAAATCTTCCCTTTCCAATCCACTCTGGGGCTGTTTCTGCCCTTTCGGTGATGTTAATGAACAATTCACAGAACCTTGAAACTGTTGATATCGGTGTTGGATGGACACAAAGAAAGGAAATCAGGTTCTGAATGGCCCTTACTGAGAGAGCTCTGTGCCAACTCTGGGGTTTTATCTGAAGCAGAACAACTCCAGGAAATCTAAAGGGACCTCCACAAGGTCACAGCAGAAATCCCCTTCTCTGCACTGACACTCCCCGGCCTCGCAGGCCCGTCCTTCTTCCTCGCAGGCATTTCCTGTCAAGTGGGAGAAGCTCAGGAGCGTTTTAGGCACCCACCTTTAAATGAGATGAGTTGTGGAACTCGGAGGGAACACGGGACTTTAAGGAAACACGATGGGTTCCATGTGCTGGAAATGTGCCTGTGGCTGGAACAGCCATCAATGGGCTCTTTTATTGATATTATTCTGTCTTGTTTGCTCGCCTGCTGTTTCTCCCTGTCTTCATTGGCGAAATCAATCTCTCCTGTCTTCCTTTTTTTTTTTTTTATTAAACCATTGTTGCCTTTTGCTGTGAGGCCAGAATTGATCCCTGGTGAGCAGGAGAGGTCAGGAGGAAGGAGGGCCATAAATAGAGGGAATCACAGCAGAGGGGGTTGGTGTTTCACAGGCTGGGTTAGAGCAGCAAAGGACAAACCCTCAGGTGTCACAGGGGAGATTTCCCTGACCAGAGGGGCCCACAAGACCTTTCAGCAGGGTTTGGCCACGGAATCTGCACCAGGGGCTCCTAAACAACAAACAAAATTTCTCTGGGTATTCGGGAATATTCTGGGTAACACCCCCACACTCGGGAACTCTGCTGCCAGGGTGGTGAACTGGCCTCTTCCTGAATTCACAGAGGGTAAATGAGGATTTAACCCCTTGGGCTTGGCTGCACTGAGGTTTGTCCCAGCAATGCCGAGGTGTTCAGTGTCTCCCTGGCATCCAGCACTGGCTGGGGTTGGATTTTCTCTTTTCCTGAAGTGAGAGAAATTACAGAGGCGTAAAGAGCCACAGTTCAACTGCTCCTCAGATATTTCATTCCTGCAGAACTGCTGCAGCTCAGGTCTCCACACCAATTAAAAATAAGTGAATTACAAAGAAAAATCAGCTGCAAGAACACGGAGTAATTGGGCTGGAAGGGTGAAAAATAATAAAGTGGATTCATATTTTGAGACGTTCTCCCAATAAATAAAAAGGAGAGGTGCTTTGCAGCCTCTCCATTTCTGCTTTATCCAGAGTGATGCTCAAGGCAGGGTGATTCATGTGCTCAAAGAGAGGATCTGAGCAGATAATAGTTTGCCAATTCCCTGAGCTGCTTACAGGACACAGAAGGTTGTCCAATTAATCCCTCTTGTTTGGATTAATCATTCCGGGCTGCTCTGTGGAAGAAGCAGTGACCAAACAAGACCAGAGGGAATGTCTCTTAGGAGGGATTTGACTCAGGAAAGAACTTTGGGCTGAATCAGTGCCATGAATTCATCCAGTTATATCCCAAATTAAATCAAAATCCCTCTCCTGTTCACACCCAAGCCCTATCAGGTATTGATTAAAATAAATCGTGTACAGAAAGCTGATGCACCTGGTGGGACACAGGAATGATCCGGTGTTTCAGGGAGGTTCTGTGCACAGCTTGTCCTGTTTGCTCCTCCCTCTGTCCCCTTCTCAGAACTCCTTTTCCAGCTCCTTTCACACCTCGGACAGAAGGGAGAAGGAAACAGAGGCTGACCCGTCAGTGATGCTCCTGAGAGCTCTTCTCTCATTTATTAACGCACCTCCTGAGTGCACGGGAAGGATTCCGATGGCCCCAAAACAAGCACAGAATGAGACAAAACAGGACCAGACAAGCAGGGAGTTTGGGCCTGCTTTTGTACAAAGCTGTGATTGCCTCATTTGGGGCATTTTGGGGCACATTTGGCAGGAATTGGCTGCTCCCCTTTGGTGTAAAATTACTTTTACATATAGAGGTGTCGGAAAGCAGGGAGGGGCCCCAGGCCCAATCATTGTTTCACCGGCATTAATTGCATCGCGTGCATTAATCACAAACCGCGTGCAGGCTGCAGCAAACAGATTTAAAACACCCTCGGCAATGCCCACCGCACCCCCTTTCTTCGGGGGCATTTTGAGCTTTGCAAAGGAGGAGCCGCGTAATTGGTTAAAAACGTGGTTTTAGCCGGGTTCTGTCCCGCATCCCCGTCTGTGTTTGCACGCTCGGATTGATGCCGGGGCCTGCAGCCATCCCGAGCTGCTGAATATTTGATGGGTTTTTGGCAGCTCGGGGGTTATGGATGCTCCCGTTCCCAGCCACTCCCAGCTCATTCCAGCCGGACCCCACGGCCCTCGGCTGGAACAGGCAGGAAAAACCCCGTGTGAACTCGGAGGGGTGAGAGAGAGGTCGCGCTGGGTGTCACTGAAAGCACAATTACACCTCGATACAGACGAGAGCAATTCCTAATTGCAGCTAATTACCAAGAGGGTAAGTGATTGGCAACCACTTAAATGCGCCCTTAATTTATTAAGAGAAATAAGAATGAATGGAAGTTCAGTCCCCGGAGGGAAAGGTTTGTGTGCGGCCGGGATCGGTTATCCCTCATTTCTAGGTTTAAACTCGAGATTCTGAAAGGGGTTTCTAAACAGGGAGATGAAGTTTAGTGAGCCCCGTGTGGAAATGAAGGTGCTGCAAACCTGAGCTCAGGGGCATTGCCTGGGGAAACACCGAAGAGGAGACTCTGGAGAGGAGCTTTAATTGATCCTGAGTGCCTCTGCCACGTCCTCATCCCTCATTTCCGCCCTTCTTTCCCCTGGGCGTGCAGGGCTTTGTCTCCCTTTATTTGCAGCGTTCTGAGGAGAGCGATGGGGAGAGGCAGGAGAGGAACGAGGCCCTGGCCGGGCAGGAGCTGTCTCCGTGCTGGCAGAGCTCCGTGCTAAAACCGAGCCGTGATTCCCACAGTTAATGGAACTCCCGTGCCCTCAGACCCATTTCGCGTCTGTCTGAGGGGCAGATGCGCTGGAGTTACTGCCTGTGCTGGGTTTGGTGGGGAGGTCCCGCTAACGCCCTTTCCTGGGGAGCAGAAAACCTCCAAATGGTACCAATGCAGCCACACCCTCGTGTCCGTGTGTACAGCCCGGATTAAATCTGCTCTGAATCCAAAATAAAGAGCCACTACATCCAGCAGGCAAGAATATTTCACATCCCTCCAATTATAATCAGCTCTGGAAGAGAGGCTTGGAGGTAACGAATTACCTGCCCAATCTTTAACCCCAATTACCAGCTGCTTGTGCTCATCCATAATTGTCTTTCTTGAGGACTCTTTCTTGCTGGGGAGGTGCGTGATGGATTGAAGCGGTGGCTGCCTGTGGACAGCTCTGCATTGATGCATTGTTTGCAGGTCCCAGTTTCCTGAGCCACAGGTATTAACAATCCCTTCAGACACCTCCTCAGCCCCTGGGCTCCTCCTCCTCCGTGGGTGCAGCCCAGGAAGAGAAAAAAAAAAAACAAAAACAACAAAACCTGAGCTGGAACTTTCCAATGCAAATTCATGTTAAAAGACTGGAGAGGGAATGATTGTGACAACCAGGAGTTGTTATTTATTACTCTGGCTCAGCTACACTAAATTGCTTTTGAGTAGTAGCCTGAATTTTGAATTTTGGGTTGGCTGCAGAGTCACCCAAGCTGGGATATTTTGAACTCTTGGGTTACAAACTCTGGATATCTTTGTTTGAAATGATAAGTTCTCACTTGCTTTTGAGCTTGTGGACTCCTTGGTTGTGCTCAGCCATGGTTTGCACAGATTTCTGTGGAGTGTTCAGGATGAAAAGCACATTCTTCAATGAAAAAGAATTGGGATGGATATTCTGTACCAGTGGGACAGCACGATGTGACAAACATTTGGGGCTGGGAGTGCAGAAAGGAGACAGGGAAAGGGGGGGGTCAGCCTGGAGGGACCCCTCAGCTTTGTCCCCCAGGGAAATCTGTGTGTGAGGGGAGCAGAGGAGACTGAGCAGAGACTTCACCTGTGTCATTCCTCTCGTGGAGCCGTGGTGGCTGCTCTGGAGCCACCCAGCTGCTCTGTGGGGCTGCGCCTGCAGCTCCAGTAGAGCAGAGGTGGAGTGGCCTGGCTGGGCTCCAGCACAGGCACAGAGGCGCTGCTGTGGTCCGTGGCCTGTGCAGGCACGGGCTCAGCCCACTCACAGGGTGGCTTTAATATTGCTAATTCTGCTCTCCTGACCTGTTTGCAGCATGAATGAAACACCTCAGGCCTGTCCCCTGAGCCGATTGAGTGGGCAGGCAGAGCAAGGCTGTCCCTGCCTCCAGGGGTGTTTGAGCTCCGTGTTGTGCCCTGGTTCACGGGCAGGGCTGTGGATTTTGGGGGAGAGGATCTCTGCATCTCCACTGCCTCCCTGACTCTCCCCTCTCCTCCTGGAAGCTGTTTTTCCTGGCTTTGCAGCGTTCTCTATGATCCATGGAGAAGCCTCCTGTTGCTGGGGTTGGCAGAGCCTCAGCCCTCAGCTGTGGGAGGGGAAGGAGGGGCACGTCTGACCCTGTATCAGACACTGAATCTGTGCATGTGCCCAAAAACAATCAAACCTTGAAGCTGGTCCATATTCTTGATGGAAATACCGAGGCTGAGGTGCTCAGGGTGGTGTCACTCGAAAAACACAGCCGCGGGTAGGTGCAGGCAAGCAGGAGAAGCAAAGCTGCTGCGTCATTTCATCCAAATGCTGTTCATCTGCCCGGGAGAGCAGGGGAAGCAGCAAAGCCCTTCCTGCAGAGCTCACCCCCGCTCTGGGCTCGGCCTCACAGCAGCTGAGAGCTTTTGTGTGAACTTTAGGAGAGGAAAATAGCAAAATGTTGTGCCAGATTCATTCTGGCTTAAATAAATGTCACGAGTGGTGATGAGGAGGAGCTGCGCCATTAACTGGGCACATGCAAATGTTGCTGCAGGGGCAAGCAAAGGGGATGGGGGAGCTCAGGTGAACTCAGGTGAGTGGTGCTGAGCAGGAGAGCTGCTCTAGCACACACATCCACCTATCTCATGGTAACAATCAAAGTAATTCACCCTCGTCCTTTCATCTCACTGTCCTCTGTGCTGCCCTCGCTGTTTTGGGGGGCAGAGGCTGGTGTGGAACTGGGTTTTAGGCTGCATTTCAGGGGAGCTCTGCACCAGTGGGGTGCTGGGTGTGAGAGTTCTCAGTAAATAAATGTGAAATACTCCTTGAGGTGTATTTATATTTATTACTCCTTGAGGTAAATTTATATTTATTTGGCGCAGCCAAGCCACTCTTTCATTCTCAGGTGCAATCCACTCTTTCCTTCCCTGGCACTTCCCAAGGGGCAGAACCCATCCCTTTGTCTGCAGGGCTGGCCTGGAGACAGGAGGTGCTGCAGCTTCTCATCAAGCACCTCCTCTCCCATTTCCTTATGCTGCTCTCCCTGCCTTGAGCTGTTTTATTTCTTTTGATTCCACGTTTTCTCAGTTATCTTGAACTCTGATCTCTCTGCCTTGGCCCCCCCGTTGCTGCGCCGTGTGACAGCGCCAGACAGGAGAGGCCAGGGCACTTTAATCTGGTGATTTGTGGAACTGGTGCTTGGCAGCCTTGAAGTGCCTCGTGTCTGTTCTTCAGAATCAGTTTGAAGCGGTGGCTGCAGGTCTCAGAATGTCACTTTGTGTCACTCTCTCAGGGGCTCTGTGAGCCTGCAGTCTGACACTCGGTGTCACCACGCAGACAGACGGGGGCTTCTGATGGAAGGGATTTTCTGTGCTCGGACATTTGGAAGGGTTGGGCCAAGTGCTCTCCTGGAAAACCTGTGGTCACTCTGGATTTCAGTGGCTCCATCTGGGCCATCCCACATTGTTGCACGTGAGGCTTCCCCTGGAATGCTGCACATCCTGAACCAGCTGTGATCCCAGGAGCAGCTGTGCTATAATTCCCTGTTTGGATGTTGGTGTGCCTTCCTTTATCCTGCTGATAGTGGGAGCGGCAGCCCCGGCTGTGACCTGTGGGGTGTGAGCACAGCCAGGCTGTGCCAAGGTGTTCCAGCTCTGAGCTCACCAGAGCATTCCTGCTCAGGAAAAGCATCCTCACCCTCTGTGTAAAACAGAAAAATGGGCTCTGAATCCACTTCTGGGCTGTGAGTGATTTTTTATTTATTTTTAAACTCTTTTCCTGGCACTCTGCCCTTCAGTGGAGCTGCTTTGGCTTGGCCCCTCACTGCAGGAGCTCCAGGCCATTCCTGAGAAATTAATTCTCATTTCAGAGCAAAGTCCCCCCTGAGCTCAGCCTGCAGCCCCCCCTGGCCTGAGCTGTTCTGACACTCAGCCTCCAAAAGTGAATAAATAACTCTCCCAGCTCTCCCTTGCTGCTTCCCTGGAGTTCAGTCCGAGCTGGAGCACTGAAATCCTGGATCTCAGCCCGCAGTTAAACCCTCCTGTCCCTGGCCATCACTGCCAGCCGAGCTGTGTGCCCCTGACAGAGGGGCTGGCTCCTCAGTTCCACTCCAGTAGCTCCGTCCCATTTCCCCAGGGCCCCGCTGGGCTCTCCCCAGCCCTGCAGGGCCTTGGCCCGGCTCTCCCAGAGAGGACGGATTGGAGCTGGCACCTCACACAGCCAGGCCACAGGAAAACCAAACCCTGCCCCTCGTGAGAGCTTCACCGAGAGCAAATATTCTCTCAGAATCACAGAGTCACAGAATGAACTAGCTTGGAAGAGATCTCTGAGATCGTCAGGTCCAACCTAAGGAGAGAGGAGCAGAGTTATTTGTTAGGAATAACATTTCCTGCCTGCATTTATAACGTGTTTGACAAGATCCTTCGGAAGGATAAAAGCTACGGGAGTCCCAGGCTTGTAGAAGTGAAAATCAACATGAACTGGAAACACAATGGGAAGCAGGGCAGTGAGGGGAGGGGGGAGGGAAGGGCTGTAAGGACCAGGAAAAGCGTGATGGGATGGTGGGAATGCTCTGGAATTTCCTCCTTTCTCTGGGATTTTCTGTAGATGAGCCAGCAGGACAAGCACACACTGAGCTGCTGGTGCCCAAAATCCCCCAAAATGAGGTGAAGCCCCTTCCCTCAGCAGCTGCTGCTGCTCCGGGTGACCCTGGAGGAGGGGACAGAGCTTTGGGTGCTGTCACTTCAGCTGTGCAGGGAGGGACGAGCAGAGCCTGAGGCCGTCCCCAGCACTGCCCACACAAACACCTCTGTGACCTTCGAGCCAGGGAATGTCACAGAGTTCTGAGGACGTGCCAGACACGGGGACCTGTGGTCACTTTGTCACCCAGGCAGGGCTGAGGCTGCTGTCCCTGCCTCAGGAACAGCCTGGCAGAGCCTCCTGTGCTGAACTGCTGCTGAAATAAACAGCAAAGTAGGGAGAGATTCCCCTCCTGCAGCACCTGCAGGGTCCCTCTGCCTGCCCAGGGGAGGGCAAGAGGAAATGTTTAATTTCCAATAACTGTGTGAAGCTGCCCCTGAAGCCAGCGTGGAGCAGGCTGGAGGGCAGGTGCTCAGTGAGTCAGGAAACAAGATCAATTAATAAAATACCTCATGGAAATTCCTGGGTTGCAACTGCAGCTGCAAAAGCTCTTTAATGTCCACACTCTGTTATTAAATGCCAGAATAAAGAGCTGGGAAGTGGATTCTATTCTGGCTATCGTTTTGTGTGAGTGCAGGTCAGGTCCCTCTGGATTTCTGAATAAATCTGGGCTCTTGACAGAGCATGAGGAGCCTTCTGGGTGCTGGGGTCCAATCTCCAGAGCAGAATTTATCTGCTGCAGCCTTGGGTTTCTTGGAGGATTAATTCACTTAATCATAACTGTTTTCTGCAAGCATTTAAATCAGCTGCTAATCCTCATCTCTTCCTTCATATTAGCTAATTAAATCAAGTTATTATTTTTAAGTGTTCCCTCAAAGCCAATGATTCTTGTGGAAATGGGTGAGGAGGTCTGTGAGATGTCCTAGACAGGATCCTGTTCTTTTGGGGGCTTTTGGTGGCTTTTATTTAACATTCCTCTGGCAGCTTAGGAAGTATCCTCTTTCTTCATGTTGTACAAGGAGCCAGTTCTGTGTTCTTGTTTTTATTCATAAAGACAGATAATAAAATTAATACCTTTGGTGGTAGTAGCAGATCACCCCCTGCAGCTTTTAGGCAGATCTTTGTGATAAATGAAGTTACTCGCCAAAAATAGCAATAAACAAATTATACAAGCGGAGTTCAATCTGCATTGAGTCCCCACAGACATATCTGGGAAAGCTTGTTAGAAGTAATTGTGGTTTTGTTCCACTTCTCCCTTCCCTCAGGTTTTGTTGCAGGAGATAGCAGCAGCAGAATCCTCTTTGTGTGATTAATCTGCCTGGTGCCTCCTGCAGCCACCAGAACCTGTTTGGGGCATTTGTCCTGCTCCAGCTGGGACATCCTGCAACCCCGGGGGCCTGTGGGCATCCAGGCACTGCCCAGTGCTGATAAAAGCAAATTATCTTCATTTCTGCACACCCTGGAACCCCAGGGGACAGATGTAAAATCTCCTTGGTGGTGTTTTTGCGGAGGGGAAAAAATAAATCTGTCAGGGAAGTGATCCTCAGAAACACCAGCTTTGTCCTGGCTGACTCCCCCCACGTCAGGGCCCAGTGCAAATCCTTTGGGGTTTGGGGATAGGAGACTTCTCCCTATTTTATTCCCAACCCCAAAACTGAATCTGCTGTTCCCTCCCTGGTGCAGAGCAGCACAAACGTTGCAGTTCCTGGGGTTGCCTCTCCTCAGCCAGGACTGTCAGACCTGGTTGCTCTTTAAGGATTTTGAGATAAATTTTACCTCTGGGAAATCTCTAGGTATTTCATTACATTTCTGGAATAATTGTCCTCCCCTTTTGCTCATTTCTAGAGGGAAAGATAACACCTCTCTTTCATTAATGAGCCTTCTTTTATCTAAATTATTTAAATACGAGGCGAGGTCCCTGCTCATTCTCCTTCAGTATAGGCAGCCCTATACTGAGCTGCTAAGGACACTTCTAAATGAGATTTAATAATATAGCAGGACATTTAGCATATATTAATTAAATATCAGCAGATGGTGAGGAGAGCCCTCGCTGCGAGTGAGTACAGAGGAATGGAAGTGCCACGTAATTAACCAAACCTGCAGAAACAATGGAGCTGCAATTACTTTTTCCCTAACACGTTACACCACAATGCCGAGGAATTGAATCACTGCCCAACTCCCTTTCTGTTCAGTGGCAGAGGTGTGGAGGTGGAGAGGAGCAGTGTAAAAGGGTTTGGAATCTCCTCTGTGAGAGCAGCCCTGGCAGCTCAGGAACCTGGAGTGGAAGCTGGGCATGAGGTTGGGAAAAAGGCTCTGGTGGTGCAAGGCTGCACTCATGGAGTGAACCTGAAAATTGGTGTGAAATCTGGAGATTTCTGAGTGCCACCAGCACAGAAATCCCTGCTGGCACCGTGGTGCCAGCCAGCCACACCTTTGGGGTTTGGCCAGGCCGGACAAAGAGGGATTTTTGTCCTTCCCTCCAAGCTAAAGTGGCCTCAGGTTCACCCTCTGCGTGTCCTCCAAGCCCTCCTTGGGTGTTCCACCTTTGGCTGAACCACAAGCACAGCATCTTCTTAGGATTAAAACTCAGCTCTTACAAAGATTGGCATAAAATCCCTGGAGGTCTGGCAGGATTTGCATTTTCAAACCCATTTTCCAGCTCATTTTCCAGCCCAGAGCTGCAGGGGGTGTCTGAGCACCAGAGTTCCTTGTCAGGCACCTTGTGAAGGTTTTGGGATCCAGGTTTGTGAGGCTGCGTCTCCTTGGGTCGTGAGGTGGGAACGCTCAGGATGGCAGCAGCTGGCTGAGCTGCCTCCCCTGAGACAGCAGTGCTTATACAAAAATAAATTAAACCCCTAATCCTGCAGACCTTTTTCCCTGCAAAATCCTCATTTGTGTCTTTTTCCAGGGCAAAGCAATATGTAGTGGCAGAAGCAGCTCTGTTAACTTATGTTGGTGGAGTTCCTGTTATATTCAACCTGACATAAAATGCCAAGAAATGGCCAAGAATGACATTTAAATGCATAGAATCGACAGCCCTACCTCTAGGTGTGGGTTTGCTGGAGTTTTTTTTTTTCCCCTAAATAATAATGTAAAGCTACATTTGCCATCCAGTTCTGCTACCTTAAAGTACCTTGTTTGACATTTTACTGTGATGAGTGAACCTTTAACAAGGTCATTAGCTTTGAAGGATTTTTCTCCCGGGGCTGTGGCAAGCAGTTTATTCTAAATAGCCAGGAAGAGAGAATAAAATATAAATAAAAATAACACTGTGTAACTGTGAAAGATTTCATTTGTAAAGAACATAAAGTGGAAGTCTCCACAAAATAATCCGGCCCTTCAAGAAGCCAGCAGTCATTGAAATGAATAAATCCAGGCACAGCAGAATAACTCCATAAAAATAACACCAAACTCCTCCAGGTTTATGGGAGAGGAGTCCCTGCGAGGAGGGGACCTGGAGCAGTTCTGAACTGCAAACGCTCCCAGAATTGCCACTCAGCTGGAGAGGGAATGGCAGCAGAGTGATAACGGGAGCAGAAATGGTTGGATTCTCACTTAAAAATTGAATGGGGTGAGATGGTGATCCGTGCTTTTCTTGAACCCCTGGATGGTGAGAAGGCAAACCCTGGAAATGGTGAGCTCAGAGCTCCCAGTTCTCAATGGCTGCTTTGGTTATTGATCAGAAGAGGCCAGAGGTGCCTGCTGTGGGTTCCCACTGAGCTGCAGGGCTCTAATGGGTTCTCCTGAGCTCACACGAACCTCTGGCCACTGCTGCTTGCAGAGACCCTTTATCAGAGGGTTGAAATGAAATGGTCCGTCAGGAATTCCGAGGGAATGATGTGGGAATGTGCTCATCCTGCCCCGGCTGTGCCTTCAGGAGGCACCTGGACTGTGGTGCTCCATCCCTCAGGTGATTTCCTGACATCCTTCACTGCTTTTAGCCCCAAAAGGGAGAGCCCAGCTCCTGCTGGGAACCAGTGGCATCCCATTCCCGAAGGCAGGGAAACGCCTGCTGTACCTGGCGAGGGGAACAGACTCTCCCTGAACCTCTCTGGCAAAGAGCAAGGCCGAGTCCTTGATGTGCTCTCAGGAGTGATTTGTCCTTTGTGAAACTAATCTGCAGCAGTGTGGACAAACTCCTGCAGAGACACAATGCACTGGGACAAAAATGGATTTCAGACAAGGATAATCCAGCCAATGGGCAGCACTGGGAATTCCATTTCTGACCGTGGATGCTGGGACTGCTTCTGTGTGTCTCTATCCATACAGGACCTGACAGGCACTGACAGCCGAGTGTTACAGTGGGAGACCAAGGAAATGCTCCCAGATAGTGCTTGAGATGTCTTTGTCAACTCCCATCAGCCCTGAGAGCAACCAAAGCAAAGAGTTCAGCCTAATTGGCTGGTATCTCATTAATTGCACTATTTAATCAGTCATTATCAATGAGCATGAGGAGGAATTTTAAGATATTTATTTGCTGTCTATAGCACAGGAAGCATCTTCTGTTCAATACACAAATATGTTGCCCCTTATCTCCTGTCTCACAAGGGATTTGTTTAACCAAGGCTCCGGCTGATATGAGCAGGCTTTTAAATTGAAAAATTGCAATTCATTCCCCCACAACTTTGATACAAGTCTTATCAGCAGGAGGAAGTGACAAAAACATATCTCTTCTCCAAGACAGAGGAAGGATTAGCTGAGCAGCAAAAGAGACTTCACTTCGTGTCTCAGGAAGGAGAAGAATGGGAGGAAAGCTCTGTCCTTCACGAGAGCGTGGCTGCAGACAAAGGGCTGATGCTGGGCCTGGCTTTGGGCCGCTCTCAGCAAGGTCGGGCGCCTTTGGTTCCTCCTCAGACTGAAATGATTGCCCAGGTTCTCGAGGTGTGAAATGATGGGGAGTGCAGAGGAACAGCCAGGCAGGAGATTGGGGTGTTTGCTGTGCAGAGTCAGCCCTGGAATGTCCTCAGGAGCCACTCAATTCCCTGGAATCAGGCACAGGAGTCCCCAATAAATGGATTTCGTTACTTTAACCACTTCCTCTCAGAATCCCCCTCAGGTCACCAGTGGTTTTTTACAGGAGGAAATCGGGAGGAGGAACAAAGCCCATGTTTGCTCCGTGCTTTGCTTTTCCATTGAGCTCCAGGCCCAATCAGGACTAATTAGGCCCCTTTGTTCCTCTCCATGAGTTCTGCTCCGGGCCTGTGGCTCCAGACCCGTGGTTGAATCGTTACAGGGATCGATGGGGGGGATTTGTGATTCAGCTGGATGGAAACTTGGCAGAATGATAATGTGAAACACTCTTTGATAATCAATATGTGATGGGAAGGGGCTTGAAAGTGCAAAACTCTCCAGATCTGCTACAAGCAGCTGAATTTAGCAGCTTTACAAAGGGATGGTGGTAAATATTCAAATCAAAAAAAGGAGCTCAGAGCATGTGGGTTGATATCTGAGATCTGTCAGGCTGAACCACCCTCGCCTGACGTGGAGGTTTGAACTTAATTCCAGCTCCAAGGTGCAGCACAGCTCCGAGTTGTAACATTTCTGTGTCCTTGGACAGAAAATAGTAAAGTCAGGGTCTTAATTACCCAGATAGGCTTTGAGTATGGAGGGAAATTTATGTGAGGTCTCTATTTCCCACTTAAAATTCCACGCCTGCACTTACATGGGAGTGGAATTATTCTCCAGCGTGGAATTGCTTCAGTCCATCCCAATCTGGATCACTTTTGCTCTCCTTTAAGGGAAGAGCAGCAATAACTCAATTAAAGTGACATTGTATTCATGGTGGCTCGTGCCAGCTAATAGATAGTCAGAGCTGTTCGTGCCACGTTTGGGCTCCTCTCCTGTGTTTGAAGAGCGGCACAATTTGACATTTGTGTGTGTTAAATCTTCCCCGGCAGCCACCGTGAGCAATGAATTAAGTGTGGAAATTGGAATGGTGTCCTGGGGAGGAGAGGGACTTGTCACACTCCTTCTGACAAGTGCCTGGCTGGGGTGGTGGCACTTTTGGGTGGAGACAAAGCCCCCGGGCCACCTACTTCAAGCACCACAACAGAAAGGAACTTGTAATTTCTTGCAAAACACTCTTCCTTCCAGAACAATCAGCATTATTTTCTATTAATTACTGCCACCTGTGTGATTTAATAACCTGTGTGAGGTGGAACATTTCCTCTCAGCTCTGAAAGGCACTCAGTGCTTCCTTCACTCCACCACGCGGAATCGCTTCACATCCCCGCAATCCCAGAATGTTTTACAAGTGGCCCTGCTCTGGCACAGACCTCCCCATCTGTTTGCTTGAATAATAATTTATATTCTGAGAGTGCCCTTTACCGTGCCTGGACTCTACACAGAACCATCTGCTGGAATTGCTGGAATCCCGGGATTGGAGCTGTGCCTCTGGCCTGGCCGGGCAACCAGGAAGGTTTTTCCTGGCCATCACTCGAATTCCTGGTTTGTTCTGCAATAAGGCAAAGCAGGAGCTGGGTACGAGTTCCCCTTGCCCATGGTGGTCCTGTCTGAACGCCAGGGAGGGAAATCCCTGGATTAGAAGGGCTCTTTGTTCTTCCTGCCGTTTTTTATCTCTTCTCCGGAGGGGGAAATGCTTTATATGAGCAAAGGGAAGGTCTCAGTGCCCAGGGCAGTCCTGCCTGGGAGCTGGTGCCACCCAGGTGAGAACAGTGTCCAGCAGGGCATGTGCTGGGTGCTGAATGAATTGTGGGTGAGGAATTATTATTATCATCATCATCATCATCCTCATCCTCCTTGTATTTACTGCCAGGGTTTCAATAGATCTTCCTTTATCTAAATTACATAAATAATAATAAATCCCCTTGGTCTTTCCAGCTGGGGACTGTCCCGTGTCCCTTTGCTGTAGCAGCAGGAAGGAGCTGCCCTGTTCACTCTGGGGCATTTCAGTTCTCCCCTCCCCTGGATCGTGGTCTCCCATTCCTCTTCTCAACCTTCTCTTCTGTGCCTTTGCTGCAGAGGGAGAATTTTTGCTGTTCCTCCAGTGCCTGCAGCTCTCAGAGGAGCCATTCAAAGCTTTTAACCACAAACCAATTTCTGCTTCAATATCGGGAGCTGTGAGAGACACGAAACTGCCCCAAACTGCTGTGCCCGGAGGTCAAACCCTGCACTCAGCACCATTCCCACGTGGGCACCACCCAGCCCCACGTTTTGGTCCCGATTTGAGCAGGGCTTGGGACAAGGGGATCTCCAGAGGTGCCTCCCAAAGGAATTACTGGAAGAATCCATGAATTTGGTCCATCAGGCACTTCCAAACCTGTGGAGGCCCTTGGGCTGTGCAGCTGGTGGAGAGCAGGGATGAACATTCAGCTGCAGTCTCTTGTGCTGACCGGGCTGCAGCCATGCTTTAAATGAAGAACAAATTCTCCTAATTGTTTTTTTTTGGCAGATTTCCTGTGATAAATTATTCTCTAACTTTACAGCTCCTTGAGTTCGGGTTTGCAGCGCTGTTTACAAACCCACGGAAAGTGACGCCTGAGCAAATAGACAATGAAAGAGATCTTGTAAACTGCAATTGTGTGTAATTGCTGCCTGGGAAGTGTTCATGGGGGAGAGAAAAGGCTTCCTCGTTCTTTCAGACTTGACATTCAGAGTGTAAATGTTTGCAAATCTGCCTTTTCCTTCCCTAATTATTTTTTGTTTGTCTGTTTGTTTGCCCTGATCCTGCCTGGGAAGGTTTGCAGGGCTGGGCCCTGAGTGACAGCAGCTCAGAGAATCTCTCCCATAATGACTCTGCGTCTTCCTGACTTGTGGGGGAAATTTGGGATATTCCAGCCTGTGGAGCAATTGATGCTTTCGTGCTTTTTAAAGCTTTATCCGTGTTTTTGCTGTGCTCAGTCCTTCAGAAGTCACAGGCTGCAGCTGCCTCTGCCCTTGGGAACCCTGAGGTGAGGTTGGCTGCCCCTGTCGCAGCTTTGACAGGAATTCCAAATGAAGAAATGACAATTCCCTGCCTTTGGTGTTGGCGTTTTCAGGGGAGAAAATGACCGATAATCAATGAGGCTCCCAGACCTTCCCCACGGGATCAGGAACTCTTTTCCCTGCACATCCAGGAGCTCCTGGGGCTTGTTTTCAGAACAAGCCCCAGGAGCTCCTGGATGTGCAATGGAACCCAGCCCCAGAAATCTCTCCTGAGGGCAGAGAATGGCAGGACTGGTAATTCTGTGAATTGTATCATTAATAAAATATATTTTATTCTATTTGATGCCGGCTTTGGAAGGTTCCTGTATGATTATTACATTTTTAAGCATCGGATTTTTTTTTTTTTCTAACAGCTTTACTGGAGGCTAAATTGAGATCTAATACAAAATTCAAAGAGGTTCTGCTGAAATGCCATTAAAATTTTAACTTTATGTTCTTTCAGGGCTTTAAAAGTTATAGAGGCAAAGCAGTACAAGGCAAGAGGAATTTAACTGCGAGGTTTCTGTGTTCTGTAGTGGGAAGAGTGTCCAAAAAAGAGACGAATTTTCTGCTTTCTGAGAAGGATTTGATAAAAGAAGCTGCTGAGGAACAAGTCCTTGGCCCATCCCTGACTACAAATGGCACATAAATGTCTCCAAGTGTTTAGTGCCTCCCAGGATGGGTTTAATTCACAATCCTGAGGTATGAAAGCCTGGGGAGAATGTCCTTTGCAGGCTGTTGGGCACCAGCAGTCCCATTTAACGCCTGTACCCTGCCACCGGCACTCACAGCTGGAATTCTGGCTGGAGCCTCTCCTGTGGCACTTCTGCTTCATCCAGGAAAAAAGAAGAGAAATATCACAGGCTGCCGTGCCTCCCCACCGTGATCGCACAGGGCTTTTAATTTCTGTGATAGCCACTGAAAAATTCATGAAGGAGCTTTTCTGCTGCCTCATGGAAGTCAGTTCCTGCTGGGACTCCGTCGTGGCAGGGAAACATTCCCTGATCTGGGAGGAGTTTGTGTGAAGTCTCTCTGCCTTTAGCTCTTATTGAAGCCAAAGGGGTCAAAGAAAAGCCCTTTACAACCGCCGGGTGATGCTGTGCTGTTGTTTTGGGTTGGTTTGGGGGATGTTTATTCATTCCTGGTTTGTTTTTTTTTTTTTGGGGGGGGGCGCGCCCCCCCCCCCCCGCAATCAGCACGTCCAAGAAATCCCAGATGAAGTGAGAGGGGTGGGAAGGGCAGGAACCAGAGTGGGAATTCTGGCTGGGGCTGCTCGCTGTGCCCGCAGCACACAGGGAAATGGGAATGTGCATCCATGTACACACATCCAGACATTCCTAAATCCAGGGCTTCTTTCTGGCTCCGTTTTACAACTCAAACAGAATCTCCTTCTCGCCTGCTCACTCTTTATGGATTTTGCCCTACTTGTTCACACAACTGTTTCTTAAAAATCTCCGTGCCTTTGTTTTGACAGGGTTGAACATTCCCCAAGGGGGTTTTAGGCATTCG
Source organism: Corvus kubaryi (assembly GCF_017639235.1). Taxonomy (NCBI): domain Eukaryota; kingdom Metazoa; phylum Chordata; class Aves; order Passeriformes; family Corvidae; genus Corvus; species Corvus kubaryi. The sequence goes on from NW_024581080.1 coordinate 2,367,946, forward strand.
TGTGGAAAAGGGAAAAAACAGTTCCTTGCTGCAGGAGGAATGACCCAGAATTCCTGTGTGCACTGCAGATCCTTGGGGTGCCCGGCCTGGCAACAAACTGGTGTTACCAACCTTTAACTGAATTATTGCCACGAGATAATGAGTTGACTCGTTGAGTTATTTTGAATTCTTTTGTTTCCATATCAATAAAACGGCACAGACAGAAATCAGATCTTTTTGGAGAAGGGGACTGGAAGGGGAGGGCACAGCGACATGGGCAGGGGGAACTGCTCTGGCCCTGTTGGGTTTATTCCTTTTGCAGCATCACACCTGCATTCCATGGAAGATTAAAACACAAAACACATTTTTCTGGCACAAAATGCTCTGGTGCAAAAGGCAGCGTTGGATGAGCAAAGCCCCGAGTGCTGAGGCATCAAATAGAAGATTTTGCAATATATATATATGTGTGTTACATCATACATCCAATATAGACACAGATCCTAAAACTGAAATTCCTGAAGCTCCGAACTCGTCACTTTGTGTCCCTCTCCTCAATGACATTCAGCTGCTTTACTTTATCTTGTCCTTCAGCTGAAGCTGAATGGATTCTTGAATTCTGAAGGCTTGGGTCAGTGGGGAATCATCCTTTTCAGACCTGGGGGATTTTTGGGAAATCATCAACAAAATCCGTGGTTTGGTGGTAGGTGAGGAATTCCATCTACAGAGGAACAAAGGGAAAGGATCATTCAGGAGCCTTCCAGGAACAGCACCAGGGACAGGGGGGTCTGCAGGTGGCTTTGTGCCGCTGGTGCTGGGCGCTCGCGGGGCCCCGGTGCTTGCACCGAAGGATGAACGGCCCGTGCTGTGCTGGCAGCAAACACGGGGATTTTTACCCAGGAACGTTGTGAGCTGAGGCGTGACCTGACTCCACCTCAGACCTCATCCTGAGATAACCCAGCTCCTGTCACCCAGCTGGGAAGGAACTTGGGGCTGATTCCAGGTGAGGAGCAAAGCCTTGGACAGCTCTGAGCTGCGGAGAGTCACAGGAGCCGCTCCTGCCCTGCACTCACCCGGCGCTGGTGAAGTTCCTGGTGTCGGTGCTGTGTTTATCTGCTGGGAGCTGGATAAACACAGAGTGGGAGCTCAGCGGAGCCTCCCTGATCCGTCCTGACAGCAGCGCTGTGCCCGCACCTGGCGGGGTTTAACCCTGTGCCTGCGCTGCCCTGCTCATGGGGACAGCCCCGGTCACAGCAGGGGACAGCCCCGGTCACAGCAGGGGACAGTCCCAGCTCATGGGGACAGCCCCGGTCACAGCAGGGGACAGCCCCGGTCACAGCAGGGGACAGCCCCGGTCACAGCAGGGGACAGTCCCAGCTCACGGGGACAGTCCCAGCTCATGGGGACAGTCCCAGCTCACGGGGACAGTCCTAGTCACAGCAGGGGACAGTCCCGATCACAGCAGGGGACAGTCCCAGCTCACGGGGACAGCCCCAGTCACAGCAGGGGACAGTCCCAGTCACAGCAGGGGACAGTCCCAGCTCATGGGGACAGCCCCGATCACAGCAGGGCTCAACTCCATTCGGAGCCTTAAACGGAGCCTGGCAGGGTGGGAACGACCTGGGCACCTCCTGTGGGGACACAGGGACACCTGGCAGGGTCCTCCTGTTCTGGGGACAAGGCTGAGGGGCTGAGGGGCTCTGATTTATCTCTAAACCACCCCACCCTCCCCTCAGCCCCTCGCCCCGAGGTGCCTGAGCAGGCACAAGATGGATTTGCTGGAAATGGGATGTCAGCTCCATCACTAAAAACCAACTGGTGCAGGCAGGCTGGGTGAGCTTTCCCTCCAGAGAGGGTTTTGTTTAAATTAGTGGCTGAAATTGATACTTTTTCCGAACATCTGTTCCTGCCTCTGGTCCCCTGATGCTCCTGGTGAGAATGTCAAGTGCCACTGCCCGGCTTTTCCTCACACAGCTTCTCTAAACCTTGGCCACAGATGTTGTTTGTGGCTCGCTCTGTTCTTCTTCTCCCTTTTATGGACTTGCCTTTTCAGGCATAATTAGACTTTGTTGATGCAGATTTCTGGTGAGCAGCTGTGTCAGTCGCTTTGGGAAGTTCAAGGCTTCGCACTGCAGTGGGCTCCTAATGTTCATTAAAACCCTCGATGGGGCCAAGGGAAGAAGGATAAATGAAACCCCAGCCACATCCTTGTGCCGGTAAACAAAAAGCGTGGCAAGAATTGTAACAGAAGCCTCCAGTGAGTGATGGGCAACATTTCTGCTGAGTCCCTGACAGAAAGTTCATGTAGAAATTTAAGATGTGCACTGGATGGCATCTAACTTATCCTTGGTCACAGTGAAAATTCTACACAATTTATTTCTGCTCCCTGTGTCCTGTCCCGCAGCCACCCTGTACCTGTGACGGTGCTCTGCTCTCACACTGCGCCTCCTCAGCTTCCTGAAGAGTTTTTAAATGTTTCTATTTAAAAGAATTCAAAGGCTGCCTTTAAAAGGTTGGGGTGTGGGCCCTGAATTGCATCTGCGTTTATAAAAAGGGGTGGGAGGTTTCCCCTCTCGTTCCGAAGGTCTCAGGATGGAGGGGCTCAGGTGAGTTCATGTCTTGAGCGCGTGACTGAGGCTGGACCTGGTTTTATCTTAACCCAGCGTCTGGGGAGGTTCCTGTGGCTGCTTTGTGCAGAAAAAAGGGCTGAGAGCTCTGAAATCTCTTCATGAGGAGAAGCAAATCCATCCTTGAAATGAAATCCGAGCGTGTTTGGTGTCAATAACCAGCCCTGCAATGGCATCTTGGATCTGCTGCTCCAAATGATGCTGATACGGGAGATCAAAGCTTTGCTCTGAAACAGGAGTGCTCGCTGTCAATAAATCCTGTTAAGGGTTTCTTGGCACAGACAACTGCCAGGGCAATGGAAGTTTTCCTGGTTTTCCAGCTCCTCCACAGTGGCTGCCCAGGGTGCTGTGAAATGCCTGAAATTCCCTTCCCAGGAGAAGGGAGCTGGGATGGATTGTGGCCTGAGCTCAGCCCAGAGCAGAGCTTCCTCTGTGCAAAACCGGTTTGACGGGAGGTGTTGCCAAAGGAATTGTCCAGAGAGCCCTCCTGGACCGGGGGAGAGCTCAGGGAGCCCTCCTGGACCGGGAACAGGAGATTTATTGGCCATTTCAGGGCTGCCAGGAGTGCACTCAGCGGAGGGATAAACGGGAATGGATTGGAGCAGCTCCTGCTTTACTCGGTTCTTTTGGCTGGTGGAATTCAGCTCTGAATTTTCTGAATAATCTGAATTATCTGAATTTTCTGAATTTTCTGAATTACCTGAATCCTGCCCCTGCAGAGGGGGGTTCCCTGCCCGGGGCTGAGCGGGACCTGTCTCCCTGCATCTCCTGGGGGCCAGGGCTGGGGGTGGATATTTTGGAGCCTGGCTATTTTTGGAGCAGGGCTGGCAGGCTGCCGCTGTCACTGAGCTCCTGTTCCCTGCTGCCTGGCGGCAGTGACACGGAGGAAATGCCAGCCCCATCCCAAAGGGAATCTCTCCCTGCTGGGATCAGAGCCCTGCACCCACACCCACCCCGGAGCCGGCCAGAGGGAGCACAGATCCGGCCTTTTCCTCCCTTTCGCTCTTCATTTCCATGTTTGAGGCACGTGTCCCTGGCAGTGATCCCTGAGAACCTGGAAATCCGGGGCTTTCTGGGCTCTCCCAGCTCCAGGTGCAGGATCTGACCGCTGCCACGGGACCAGATGGTGGAAGCTGCCCGCAGACTTTGGGGAGAGGAGAAATGACTGAATATCCTGGCTAATGATCCTGTGGGAACTGCGTTTATCTGCCAACATCTTCTGCGTGAGGAACCTCTGTATTCTGTAAAATCTTCTGAGCTGAAGGTGACTTGTTGTGTTTTAGAGCATGAGCAGGATTCTCTCCATAGCAACTGGAGTTTAGCAGCAGAAATGTCGGATGCTTGGGGAGATGTTAAGCGTTGGTTGAAGATTTTTGACAAAAAACATGGTGGAAATGTAGAAGTTTCTTTATTTGTATTAAATAAAATTAAATATTACTTAGGGACAGCCTGAGAGAAAATTAGAAAATGTTCTTTTTTGTGTTTTCTGCGCAATACAGATTTAGGGATGGGAGAAAAAGAAGCAGAACGTTGCTGTAAGAAATCGCTGGAAACAACAATGAATGTGTGAAACGAGGGACATTCACACCTTTTTGTGGTGCAGCTGCCGCCGGCCGCGGCCACCCCGCTGCCAAGGAAATCCTTCCCAGGCACGAATCCAGTCCCTGGCAGCCTGTGAACTCCACTGCCCTGTCTTGCAATATCTCACGTATTTTGAGATGATTTGGAAACGAAGTGTCTGGAAAATACAAAGGTTGCAAGTTCATCTTAAAGGGGTTTTTTATTGTCTCTCCTACTTAGTGATCACTTAGAAGAAAACGCTGAAAATGACAGGAGCTGGGATGCCAAAATGAATGCATTTGGGATTTGGAGGCAAATACTGTAGGACAATAGCCCTGTGGAAGGAGAACGTTCGTGGCTGGAGATGGTGTTGGAAGGACGGTGAGGAAGGTGAATCCAAGGAGGTGAGATCGCTCACGGAGTCAATGAATGGAGCTGCCAGAGCCAGGAATGTCTGAACACAAAATCCATTCACATCCAAATCAGTCCCAGGAGGGAAGGCAAAGGATTTGTGCAGCTGCTCCCAGAGGGGCTGAGCCCCTGCAGGGCCCTTGGGAAGGATCTTGGCTGGGACAGGGAACAAGCCCTACAACAACTGCTGTGAGCAAATACTCCTGACTCAGAGCCCAGGTCCTCAGTGAAGCACCAGGACGGAAACGCTGGTGCCTCTGCACTCCTGAAAACCTCTGGGGAAAACTCCTCAAACCCAAATGAAATGGTTCGAAAAGCTGCCTCAGCTCTCGGGGTTGGCTGGGCCAGACAGCAAACACTGCAGGGTTGGGGAGTTTGAAGCTGTTTCCTATTTCCACAATCCTCAAAAACCATCAGTAAGGGCTCCAGAGCAGGAGGTCCAGCAGGGATCTGGGAGCAGAAGGAGCAGGGACTCCTCTTTTCCCCCCCCACACACACAGGGGCTGTGAGAGCCCAGCCAGGATAAAACAAACCCCCAGGGCCTCAATTCCCTCAGGATCTTGGGTTTAGGGCACAAAGGCCACTCAGACCCTCGCACATCTCCCTCCTCTCCATCAATAGATGGAGCTGGCACCACACAAATCCATGGGAAGTCAATCCTGGGAGGCCTCAAGGGCTCCTGCTGCCAGCAGGATGAGAGGAAAACACATCAAACAGAGCTGGCATCCCTTTTATCGGATCTGTAATTGTTATCCCATCAAAATACATATGGATGAGGAAGATAAGGGTATTTTTTAAGGACCAGTTCATTAAGTTCTGATGAATTTCTATCATATACCTGCTGCAGTGCTTGAGTTTATTTGGAATATCGTTTTTATCAGCTACCAACTCCTTTTGGTGGCTTTTCTTTCATGATTTTTTTTTGGTTGTGAGATAAAACAATGCATTTTAGAGAAGCTACTGATGACTCTGACATTTGCCCAGAAACTCTTCTCTCTTACAGATGCAGTTTGAAACTTACTTGGGGTCTGAATTAATTCCTGCTTGTACGATTCCACCTTTCATTACTAATTGAACCACTATTACTGGTCTGAAACGTTATCATAAGTTCAGTTGGAAGGGCCGAATTCCCAGAAATTTGGGGTTGTCTCTTTATCCCGGGGTGAGCAGAGATGGGAGGGGTTTTTATTCTGTTGGTGCCACGAGCTGAGATGGTTTTTGGCGGGGACAGGAACAGCAGCTCCTTCTGCTGCATCAACTCTGGGCTGGACAGAGACACAGCTGGGCACACCTGGGGGATAAGAGGAGGAATAAAAGGTTGGGTTTGGTGAAAAAAGCACCGAAATGGGAGAATCCCAGGCTGTGACAACTCTGCCTCGCCTGGAACTGCTGCACGAAGCCCAGGAGCCACCTCGGGCTGTTTGGGATGGAGGATGGGATCAAGGCAAAGAAACCGCGCTGTGGCAATTCCCTCCCGCGGCTTCTGTTGCACGGGAGATCATTAAACCTCCCAGAGGAGAGAGGACGAACCCTTCCTTCCTCGGTCCCGGGAAGCGGAGGCTGTGTTTGGAAAAGCAAACACAGTCACTTCACGCTTTTAATGAAACATTCGAGCAGGCACTCGGGAGCCCGTCATCTCCCAGGAGTTAATTGATATTAAACTTGGTGTTTCTGCTGCTAATAAACGGCAGCAGAGGAGAGAAACTTCCCTCGGTGAGGCAGGAGCAGCAACTCCTCTTTCTCCGTGTGCTGGTGTGACCCCAAGGAGAGGAAGGATCTGCAGAGTGTGGTTTTCATCCTCTTCCCCCACAGCGATCTAACGGGGTTTGTTTAATAACGTTCCCTTTGTTCTGGCAGGTAATCATGGGCTGGCCCAGATAGCATCGCAAATTCGCTCCTTTCTGATAACGGGATCTTATCAGGGCCTCAGCAGCACACGGCGATTTCCAGGATGTGGCTTTAATTAAAATGACAATATGGGACAGCCGGGGTGAGATTCCCTGGTCCGGCATCTCGGCAGCATCAGCTGGAGAGGGACAGGGTAATAAATGTCTTTTATCTGGTAGAAGGAGAAGGGAGAGAAGCGTTTTGCTGACACAATAATCAGCTGCTGCTGGATGGAACTTCTGCTGCACTTGGAAGTTCAAAGGGAAGGGAAGGGAAGGTGTGTGGAACCTATGGACTCTGCTGATGGATCCCCAAAACCCTAAAAACTAAAATGAAATGGGAGGGTTTACACCTCTCTTCTTGGTCAGTGGTGATGGGAATGTCAGGTTTTGTGATGTGGTATGCAGGATTTTTGGAGTACAACACCCTCTGTGTCCGGGCTGGGTTGGCTGGGGCCTGGCGGTGTTCTCACTGCAGAAGGTCAGGGCTGTAGCCAGCATTTCCAGGGCTGGTTTGGAAAACAAAGCGAGGCATTCCTGACCCACAGATCGGCAAAATGGTGATTCAGGGATGAGGAAAGGCTGGATTTGCCTGGCTCTGAGGGGAGGGATGTTCTGTGCACTACCCGTTCCTGCCCAGGGGATTGTGGCACCTGGGGACAGCGCTGCAGTGCTGAGGCTCAGGAGGGCTCTCTGAACTCCCTCCCTGCCCCAAAGCTCCAACACCTTTAGAATTCCCAGCTCAGAATCCGCAAATCCAGGGCAAGGCTCCTCATCTTCGTGCTGCTGCCAGGGAAACCAGGGTGGGGAGAGCGAGCCCGGCCTTATCTGCAGCACAAGGCTGCTTATCGAAAAACCCGCCTGCCCTCCTCTCGCCACCCTCGAGCTCCGCCATCCTTGCTCCTACTCTCCAAATTCCCATTGATAAGAGCCCGTGGTGCCTCCTTTTCCGTCGGGGATCCATAGGACCCGTGGTCACAGCGATGGGGAGGGATAAGGGCAGCAGCAGCCGATGGAAGAGGAGGAATTTCCTCCCCAAGGCTCCCTCTGGGATGGATCTTTGCAGCCGCAGCTCTCTGGGGAGGCAGGGCTTGGTTCAAACCTCATTTCCCAGTTTCTGACGGGGTTTATCGCCTCTCGTTTGGGGCCGTTTGCAGCCTTTGAAGGTGCGGGGGGAGCACTTCAAAGCAGGAGCTGCGCCCCAGCCAGAGCCGAAGGTTTTCCAGCACTAAGCATCTTCTAAATTGGAATTTCATTCTCTTAACGCCATAACGCAATCACGGCGAGCTCTGTGAATATCCCAAATAACGAGAGATGACAATGGATGAAAAGGCACCTGGAATCAGCTGACTTAGGGGAAAATAATTACTTTTACTCAGCAAAGCTGAAGTTAATATTTTTGAAGCACTGACTTGCCCAACAGAAACCTCCTCAGAGGAGTTTTTCCTTATTAATCTCAGTGCTTTTTCTTGTTTTGTTTTATTCCTCTGTATGTATTTTCCAGCTTTGAAAAGCTAAATGAAAGTGCTTTATTTCCTGTCATGATTGGCTTTGAAATCAGAGGTTAAAGGAATCTCTGTGTGGCTGAGAATTTATTCCCTTGCTGGGGATCATGTTCCAAAAGCCTGGTGTGATGCTCTGCTTTGGTGATATAATGCAATACACAGTGATGGCATTGGCTTTAATTTCTTTTTTCATATCAAGGTCGTGTCACTTGAAGTGCAGATTTCCCTGACACGATGCTGCAAGAATTGGGTTTGTGTCTGACTCTGCAAAACCCCTGGATTTATTAAAATGTGGGTGTTTACTGACATGGGAAATACAAACATCCTACTAAAAAATATCCATTTCTTATCTGGAGCATTGCACATTTCCTGGGACTGGGAGAACTTTATTGCAAATCTCAGCTTGGCTCCAAATCCAAGAGCAGTCACGTTCCCACCTTAAAATATAGTCCTGGCTTAGAAATGTGAGTCTCTTTATCTTAGTTCGTTACAGCCACCCTTTAAATAATCAGTAATTACCAGCCTTTAACCTTTAGTTCTAACGCGAGACAGCAGTTATTTTATATTATTTTACCTTAAGTGTTGAGGAAAGTAAAAAATCTGTATTTCAAAGCAATTTAGTCTTAGGGTTTTATCACATGATCCGGGCCTTTGATGGCTTTGTAATTATTCTTACCTGGGCTGTCTCCTTCTGCCTCCCTTCCCACAAATTGTCTTTATAGGAGGATCAAGGAATTGTCTCCTTCAGCTCCCTGGGCACGAGGCAGAAAGGGGACTTGAGGCAGAAAGGGGACTCGAGGCAGAAAGGGGTGCCCTGGCTCAAGGCTGAAGGGAAAACCCCATGGAAAACACTGAAATTCCCAAATGTGCGTGCTTCAGTCCCTGCTCTGGGGTTTGTTGTGTTGCATCTTTCACAAATTTATGGTAACGGGCAGTTAAAGTAGATCAGGGATGGCCTTGGATGATTCACTTGGGAATTTTGAGGGAATGCTTGGCCCTGGGAAGCAGGGCAGGTAAATTCCAGTCTTTTGTCCAGGATGAAATCCGATTTCAGCATCACAGCTGCCTCTGACCTGTTTGGGACTTGCAGTCCCCGTATGGGAAACACCTCTGGGGGCTCTGTTGCCGCCTCTACATGTGAAGGAGAGCTGGGTGTCTTTAAATGCATTTAATTCCTCTGGTGTTTTGGACTGACAAACACCAGAACTACAGGAGAGAAGGGTCCAGAGGTGAGCTTTACGCAGTGTTTGGCTCCTGCGTGAAGGTAAATCACACCAAAGACATAAAACGTTGGATTTTAGATACTTCAGATCAATTGTAGGCAAAATTTCCTCTCCTTTTTCTGCCAGCAGTGGAACCTGGGGATGTATTTCCATTTAGTAAAGCAGATTTATTGGTAAATTCTTAAGAGACTCTCAAGATTTGAGGAAATTTTTGTGTTTGTACTAAGTTTTTCTGGTAAAACACCAACACCTGAAGCCAGGTCTGGACAAGCAAAGCAAAACCCTGCATCCCACTCTGCTGGGTTCTTTTTCCTGAGCGCAGAGAGTTTTCCCCGGAGCCGGAGGAAATTCCACTTCATCTCTCACCGAGGGCCACTTGCAGCGAGCCCCCGCCCTCGGTGATCACTCCTGGCAGAGTCGGCCGCGTTCGGGCTGAGCCCATCCTCGCATCCTCCGTGCGCGGCCGCGTTCGGCGCCGGCTGCTTCCCTCTGCTGCACGGAGCCAGAAGTGCTCGCCAATCCCGGAATCCCGGAATCCCGGCCCTAGGCGGTGCTTTGCCCCCCGATCCCGCTGGAAGGGGAGCAGGGCTGCCTGGCTGCCGGCATGGGATGGGGGCGTGGGAAGTGACCCCTCCGCCCCGCGCCTTTCTCTCGTTTCTCCGAATGTTTTGATGCTTCAGGAACATCTCGGCTCCTTGCTGTGTTTCGCTCCTGAGGTCACCGAGCCGTTGCTCTCCGCGATTTGGGGCTGATCAGGAGCAATTCCGAGCCACGGATTAAATGGGAATGATGAAGCAAAGAGGCCCCGTCCCCCTTTCCTGCTGTTCCTGGAAAGTCGCGGTGAGGTGGCCACTGCAGAAGCACAGGAGGCAACTCAGTGATGACACCTGGGTGCCTCCAGCCCTGTGCTTCATTAGGGGCAAATCCTGTGAGGTTTCTCCACGTCGGGGGCAGAGGAAAGTGGAACTGTGGGATCAGTCCAGGACAATGCAGGGAAGTGTCCCTGATCCAGCCAAACATGTTTGCAGTGTAATTTAATTTATTTAAATGGCTGCTCTCTCCTTCCCAGGCTCCTCGGGCTGCACGGGGCAACATCCAGAGGAAACTCAGATTTTGTCACTGAATCCCAGGATCTCTGAGGGTGGAAAAGCCCTGCAAGGTCACCGAGTCCAAGCTGAGCCCCATCCCTACCTTGTCCACAGCCCAGAGCACTCAGTGCCATCCAGGCCTTCCTTATCTTCCTTATTATCCACAACCCCTGGATGTGCCAGTGGAGGCGAGACCAAAGCATTGATTTACGTGGACAAATATAAAAAGGGCCTGGAATGAAATAATAAATAAATAATAATAAATAATAATTAAATAATAATTAAATAATAATTAAATAATAATTAAATAATAATTAAATAATAATGAATGCTGAAATTGGAGGAAGTGCTGCAGGTGGAATTTCGAGCGCAGCTCATTTCCCCAAAATACAAATCAAAGAGCGAATTAGGTATGAAGATTATGACATTTTCTAAATGCCTGGGTCTTACGGTTCCTAAAATCGATGGGTGAAGTTCAGCTGTTGTGCCCCCCAGCATGTTAATGCACAGTTCCCCACCCTGAGCTTGGCCAGCCACTCCAGCATTTTACTTTTTATCAGATTTGCTTTGCTCTGCGCTCTCTGCCGATCTTTGGAATGAGTAAACACAGGGAAATAATTGCATTGTATTTCATCTTAGATTAATGAATTAAAAAATAATATAGATTTTTAGCTCATCAGAGCTGCTGGCTTGTGACAGATCAAATGGGGACTTCACTTGAAAGCAAGTGGCTGGGAATTGTTTAGAGAAACATCATGGGGGTTTTTAAAGAGGTTTTTTCTCATCTCTGAGGAGGATGAAGTTTATCCTTTGAAATAAAAGGGTTTCTATTTTTTGTTTTTTATTGATATGGAAACAAAATAACGCAAAACTTGAGGGGACTGCAAAATCCAAACGGGAGCTGTTCCCAAAGGCTGCAGTGCAGCCTGGCCTCGCTGATTAAAGGCCATCAGACGTGTTTAAATTCTGTGGCAATTCTCTCTGCCAGGGCTCGTTTTGGGGCTGGGTCCAGTTTGAGTCTTGCTGCTTGGGGCAGTAATTCATTATTTTGTGAGATTTTCAAGGTCGTATAAAGACACAGACCCCATGAAATGCCTCCTGGAAAGCCCAGCTGTGTGGAGAGGAGGGAAGGATGTGGCACAAGAGGAGGAGAAAATGATGAAACTTTTCTTTGGTGTCATGAATTTTGAAAATTCTGCATTATGAATTTTGAATTTCTGTGTTGTGAGCTGTGGAAATGCAGAGGCCTCACCTGTGAGGGGCTCTCCCGACCTGCAGAACGTCCCAGGAGGAGGCTGTGGGTGCACAGAACCCCCTGGGCTGCGGGGACACAGGGACCCCGTGCTGAGGAAGGAATTCCGGGGGCAGGGCTGGAGAAAGGGCTGCACAGAACTAATATCCAGTATCTGTTTTATTGCTGGCCCGGCAGAGCAGGGTCTTGGACGGGGCAGGGATGAGGGGATGTGCTCTGTCAATGCCAGGGGATCCAAAGCTCCTCCAGCTCCATGGGTTTGGGACAGCAGGGGCAGCTGGAGAGTGTCACACACCCGAGGGCAGAGGAAGAAGAAGAAGAGGCTGAATTTCAGCAGCTTCTGATGTTCAGGGTGTCCTGTGGAACCCGACACTTTTATCTCCGCGGGATCGATGCCCGAGAACGGCTCCTGATGGTCGGGCTGGGCTGGGACAGCGGAGCCCATTCAGTGCTCACAGAATTCCTGTTATCTGTCCTTCCCGGGGGTGTTCTGCTCTCTCTGGATCGTTTACCTGCCGCTCAGGTGGGAACATTTGCAGCTGCTCCCTGCCCGGTGCTCTCTGCCATGAACATCCCTGGTTTGGGTGCGTTTCTTCTCCTTTCATCGCTGTACACGCTCAGAGCAGCAGCGGCTCTGTCACTTCCCGGGGATGTTTTTATTTGCGAGAGCAGGAAAACGAGGCAGCTGCCTTTCATCCGTGTCCCCAGCCCTCCTCTGACAGCCAGGTGACAGGAATCCTGATTTATTCCGAGGCACACGGGGGTTCTCCAAGGGCATCCATCAAACAACAGCCGAACTGGGATCACCCAGCTGCAGAGCTTTGTGCTGCAGTTGAGCAGAGACAGAGACTGAGAACACCTTTGCAAGCTCAGCTGGAACATTCTGCTGAGCCTCCAGGACGGAGGAGCTGATTTATCCTTTATTTCCCCCCCTTTCAGCCTGCAGCTCTGTGGGTTATTGAGAATGATCGGGGTATTGGCGGCTTCTACCCGCAAAGATTTCCTTTGCAGCTGTGAAGTGCTGTGTGTTCAGCAAGGTAATGAAGATTGCAGGCATCTCTTCAGCGCCCAGCTGAGTGGCACAAGAACAAACCTGAGATGGGGGAAAAGGTGCCCAGAAGTTCCTCTGGAGTGGAGATTTTGGGTTCCAGGTTCTCTCTGCCGCTCCCAGGAGCGTTTTCCCACTGGGATGTGGCTGCTGGGTCAAGGTGTTCAAGGAAGGCCAAACCAAAGCAACTTTGTCCTTTTTGACTTCTCTTTTTTGGTGGGGTTTTGATGCAGCTGCCTCAAACTTTAGGCTTGGAGTTTCCAGGAAATGCAGGCTCCCAGATGTGGAATGTGGACCAGGCCTCCATTCCTGGAATCACTGAAGTGCCCTGGTGTGCATAGAGCTTTATTTCTCTATTTATTCTGTATTATTATTATTTATTCTGCGGCAGCGCTTGAAGGATGCATAACTTCAGCTCGAGCTGCACTCCACCAGCTCAGAAGAAGCTGCCTCACCCTGAGATTTTATTTTTGTGGAATATTCTGCTTATTTCCATTTCCAAGTGCGCTGATTGAAGCCACCAGCTGCTGCCCTTATTTCTACTTTTGCTCTCTCCTTCCCCATCAGAGCTGCGTTATAAACTGAGGACTCGGTATTTTTATCTGAAGCACCAAACACAGACTCCGTGGCGTAGGCAAAAATCCATAATTAGTGGGGCTCGAGGCAGAAGTGGCTCTGTGTGCAGCAGGAAGCGGCTGCGCTGACGTGGGCAGGCTTGGGAGGATGCTCTGCCACGTGAAAACTTTCCCGTGGAGCTGCCCAGCTCTGCTCCTCCGTGGGGTTTGTGTTTGGCTTGGGTTTTTATTATTATTATTATTATTATTATTGTTGTTGTTGTTGTTGTTTTTGTTTTCCTCAGCAGTGTTGAACACAGAGAAATGACCTAAAAGGCTGCTGAAGAAAATGTATTTTTCATATATTTGCTCTCTGCAGCTCCACTCCTCGTTGTGAGCTCGAGCCTGGCAAACACTCGACAGCAAGGGAATAAGGAATCTTCTGATGTGCTGTGCTCAGATATTGATTTTTTCTCTCTCTCTCTTAAAATTCTGTTTACAAATTCCTTTTGCTTTAATTATTTGTTTCCTCCTGAAGTCAGTACAAAGCCAGGAGGACTGGGGGCCGAGCCCTGTTCTTCAGGAGACGGAACCAATCCTGCTGCCTTCTCCCAGCCTGTGCCAGGCAGGGACTCCAAAACATTTTGTCAGCGGTGGCTGAGCCCCCCTAAACTTGAGATACGAGCAGGGTTTGGAGTTGGTGAGGCTGGGAAGGGGTGAATTCAGTGCAGCTGCTCGAGTGGGGATGGGCATGAGCCCCGATGGAAGTAGAGTTCATTTCCAAAAGAAAAGGGGAGTGGACACAAAATTGCAACACCTTGGCCAGGAATCCCACGGCGCTCGCCTTCCACAGCCAGAATTCCTTGCAGGCGCCACGATGCAATCATGGCCGAGCTGCTCCTGCCCTGTGCTGTGGGAATCTCCACCCCAGGTCTCATTCTGGGCCTTTTCCTGCCCCGTTGCTGCAGAGTTTGTGTCCCTCAGAAGCTCTGACCCTCCACATTCACTGTGGCTTCTCCCCTTTCCTCTCCCTCTCTGCCCGTTGCAAAGAAAACACCACTGATCCCCGAATCCTGTGCCCTGGCTGGATCCAAGGACAGAGCCTGGCAGAGCTGCAGTTCTTTATGACCACAGTCCCTCCTCCATCCATCCCCTTTCCTTCAGGTGCTGCCTTTGCTTCCCAACCTCTCAGTGATCGGATTTATCCAGAGCAGAGCAGCTGTGGTTTCACTCGAGCAGAGCCAGGATTTTTTGGCCTTGGACCCTCGTGGTGTGTCCTCATCAGGTGTAATAAAAATACTGGTGTGCAATTAGCTGGGGAAGGGAAACTGCTGCCGCTGGCAAGAAACAAGAATTTCAGATCACAGCCCCCTGCAATATTGATAAGAACAGCCCAGAATGGGGGGGATGGGCTTGGGGGGCTTTTTCATCCCATTCCTGGTCACAGAAACGGTTTTTTTAGGCGTTTGGGGACAAATGTGCAAGTTTAAAAGGTAGAGCAATTTGGGGAGAGTGCAGAGGGGCAGGAGGGAGGGCACAGGGCCACACCTGGGTGTCACAGCCTGACCCCGGGGCTCCAGGGGGAAGGGCTGGGGCTGGTTCCAGCGGCTCTCCCGGGCCGGGGCTGGCGGGTCCCGCACCCCTGGGGGGGCCTCAGTGCAGGGCGGGGCCCTGGGCGTGTCCCCATCCCGCGCACCCGGGCGCGTCCCTGCGCACCTGGGCGTGTTGCAGCTCACCTGGGTGCCCCTCCCCCGCCGCACCTTGGGTGGGGGGTCTCGCGTGTCCCCTCCCCCCCACCTGTGCGCGCGCCGCCGACACGACCCGCCCCGCGCGCCCCTAATTGGCTGCGGGGGGAGGGGCGGCTCATTAGTGATGCGGGCGCGCGCCGCGGCCCCGGAGTCGGCGGCGGCCGGAGCGGGGAGCGGAGCCCGCATCGCATCCCCGGGAGCCGCATCCCCCGGACCCCAACAGCGAGGCAGAGCGGGGGAGAGGAGCGGGGAAAACCGCCCAAAAAGCCCCCAGTCCCCAGCGAATTCTCTGGCTGGAGCTCGGCTCCGGAGGGAGCGGGAGCGGCTCCGCATCCCTGGCTCCGCATCCCCGGGGCTCCGCATCCCCGCTCCATCCTCGGCGCTGCGGGTTCAGCATGGGCGGGGGAGCCCCGCGCCTGCACCGGCGGCTGCTGCTGCTGCTGGGGCTGTGCAGCTGGACGGCCGCGCTGCGAGGTAAGCGGGGCTCGTTCTGCCTTCGCCGGGGCGACTTTGGGGCGCGGGGCTCCCACCGGTTGCTCCGGAGCGGGGGAAGCGCCGGCGGATGGCGGAGCGGGGACGAGAGAGCGGGAGCAGCGCAGGGCGGGGGGGATGGCGGGGACCCGCCGGAGAAACACCCGCATCCCACCTCCCGGAGAGACACCCGCACCGCTGCGGGGACCGGAGGCGACGGCGCCTGGCTGCGCTGCGGGGTCTCGGGGTGGTCCCGGCGGTGGTCGCGGCCGTTCAGGTCCTTGGAGCGCGGAGCATCCCCCGCAGGCTGCGGTTTCGGGCAGGGAGCGCTCCGCGCGGTGCGGTGCAGCCGCAGCAGCGTCCGTGGGCATCCCGCGGGGCGCGCAGCCGGGGCTGGCTCTGCTCCCGGGCTGGCTCTGGGCCCGGGTACCGCTCGGGCTGTCCCGGGATGGGCGTCGGGAGGCTCAGGGACCCCGCCGGGCAGCGCGGTCTCATCCCTGTGAGGCAGCGCGGGTGCCTCCGGCTGATGGGAGCACTGGGGTTGATGTTTTCCATGTGCAAGGCAGGCACTGGAGATGCTCCGAGTCCTTCTTTTTTTATATTTTTATGTAACTTTTTCCCGGTAAATCACCGGAGCGCAGTAACCTCTGCAGGGCAGCCAGCCAGGGGATGTCACCAGCCCTCATCGCCCGGCGTCCCGCAGCTCGGCGGGGCTGGCTGGGCTTCTCCGGCTGCTGGAAGTGCGGGACTGTGCGGGCGGGGATTCCGTTCTCCCTCTCGGAGGAAGGCACCTGCTGGCGATGAGGCAAGCTCTGTGTTTGGGCTCTGTCAGGCTCATCACAAACCGCTCGTTCCTACACAATGCAGCGATCAGACTTTGTGGCTCCTCAAAGATCCCTCTCGCTGCTTCGGCACCAGTGGAACTCTCTCTTCGCACACCCGGCGTGTCTGCGGTTCCGTTTTCCTTTGTATGGAAATTTTTGGGCTCTGGTGTTTGGGCTCTGGTGTCTGTAGGGAAACCCATGCTCAGGAAGCCACGGGCTTGTGGCGCCTCGCCACAGGTCCTGGAGCCTCCCCGGCCACCTCAGCTGCCCGGACCTCTCACTGAATTACGGCTCCAGCAGCGGGAAAGCCGAGAGGCTTTCGTGTAACAGACAAAATGTGCCTTTTTGGGGTGCTTTGTGGGGGGGGGAAAGAACCCAACCAAGCACCGGTTTGTAGGACAGTGAAATAAATGATGGGAATAGAATGAAAAAGAATATTTCCTAATTTTTAAGAAATATTTTGATCAAGAAGCATCGGTGCCTGCACAGGGATAGGCGTGTGCCTAAGTCAGTGATGTGGGGTGCTCGGAGCCTTCTGTGTCTCCCACCGGGGGAACCTTTGGCAGCTCTGGCTCTGCGGGAAGCGTGGTCAGGAGCTGGAATTTCAGACCGCGGAGCTGCAGGATGCTTCTGTTGCTGCCACGTAACAAATTTCACTCTTAATTAAAACTCGCCAGGTTGGACGTTCCAAGCTCTGGGCTGGGGCAGAGTTTTGGGCGTCGTCGTGAGGCAGAACAGCAATTTTGGGGCAGTTTGGTGTCGGTGCTGGTGCTCCCTGGTGTTGTTCACTGGCAGCTCTGGCTGAAGCAGTTAAAGCTCAGCTCCAGCCCCAGAGCTGTGAGATTTTAGTTTATGAAGTTGTCTCAAAGCTGCCTCAGAGACAGATTGTGCTCAGGTTTCTGTTCTGAGCAGGGATTAAAGACAAATGGAATGGTTGTGGAAACCCCTGGCACGGCATTTTCAATCTGTTGGAATGAATATACATGGATGGCTCTGGGCTTTTGTTTTTACGGGAAAAAATTGCCCAGACGGGATGGTAATTGGAGCAGAGAGTCACTAATATTTATTATGTCCTTGATGCCTCGAAACTAATTTTGAGTTGTGCATCTCTGCATAAAGATGTCTCTGAACCTGAGCGTTAATATTCTGCTGCATCTTGATCCCGAAGCCTGGAGCTCTGTCTTACACGGCGTTCATGGATCTGAGTGGATTTGGTGCTAAATGAGCATTGTTTGGGATTTTCCTGTTTCCACAGCGCGGCTCTCACTGCACAGCTCGGGCACCGCGGGGTTTGTGGTGATAAAATGAAGCCACCTAATGGAGTGGGGTGGGTCTGTGGGCAGGGAGCTGCTGGAGCAGAGATCTCTGAACGTTCCTGTTGGTTTGAGGGGTTTTTAATGGCTTTTTTTGCCGTGGGAAGCAGCGATCACCTGCTGCTCAGAGAGCTGCGTGTTTACAGGGGTGCTGTGCAGCAGGACAAACCAGGCTCTGGAGGAACAATGCTCAGTTTGGGTGAAAACAGCAGCTTCTACTGATGTGGAAATAAATCTGGTGGTGAGGACAGGACTTGGGGTGTCAGTTGTGTCCAGACTGCCCCTTTTGTCTTGCATTTAATTATGTAAATCAGATGAACCCCCAGTTATTTCATCATAAACAGGCTGGGATTTCATTGTGTGCCTGAGGATCCTCGCCCAGACCTCGGCCATGCCCAGCCCGGGGCTGTGCAGGAGCCCCCAGGGACGCTCTGGGGGCTGCTGGTGGTTGGCCATGCCCAGTTCTGCTCTGGGGGAAGGTTTTGGGGTGCCCCATTCCCCATCCCAGGGGTGTGGGTTGTTCCTGGTGCTCTGTCAGGCTGTCCCAGGCTCTCTGCTCCCACAGCCTGGTGACAGTGAAGGTGTCTGGGGACGTTCAGCAGTGCTGGCTGGGACATTTCTACTGTGCCAGCCCCAGCTGAGGGCACAGGTGTCCCTACATTGATTTATCTCTCCCAAAATCTGTCAATACCCCCACCGGGTGTGGGCTTGGCACAACACAAACACAAATCCAGGCAGAACCTGGGTGCTGCTGGAGCCTCTCCTGCCTCTGCTCGAGTCGCTCCATCCAGATAGCGCTGGATTTTTGTCTCCTTAAAATCGCAGCCACGTGCTCTGCTCCGAGCCATCCTCCCGCTCCCCTGCAGGGTCTCATGTGGGCTTCTCTGGCAATATTTTCATTATTTAACTTCGGAGCTTCCCAGGAAATCAGCTCCCTTCCTTGTGGGTTCAGGAGCTGCACGGGGCCCGTTTCCCAGCTCCCATTTCCTGGCTCCCCAGGGTGACCCGGCCGTGGTGTGGGTGGTGGAGCTCTGCTGTCCTTTCACAGGTAGGGACACTCAGGGTTTGAAACAAACATTATTTTCTCAGCACCGTGGGGAATTTGGGGACTCTCAAAAGAGCAGGATGGCAGAACTGGGTGTGCAGGATGCAGGGGTTCATGGTTTGGAATTATTTTGTTGAGGCTTCTGTTCAGTCCTGTATTTTTTCTGCATTTATTGCTATGTTTGTGATGCGTTGTAACAGTTTGGGAGAGAATTCAGAGAACATGGCAAAGTCTGACTTTGGACAGGAATATGCTCAGGTTTTGTCTGGATTAGAGCACTGATCCTCGTGTTTTGTTCTGCTGGAGTGTGTTCCAGACATAAATAATGTGATTTATGCTAAGATGGAAAATCACAGAGCAAAGGAGGCCTCAGGGCCACGGGCTGTGTATTTGCTGTATTTTTAGTCCTGCTTCTGGTTGAAGGTGGAGTCTGAGGGAAAGAGCAGAATGTTGACACCAGAGGCTGCTGTTTCAGAGGGTTTGGGATGCTGCTGGAGCAGATGGTCACATTCATCTGCCTCAAACACAAAAACGGTTCATTTTCTATTTATACTTTTTAATGGTCTGGTTGTGCCACGTGGCCTTGGCTCAGGGCAGGAGTGCCGCTGAGTGTGGAGGGTTTGTGTCCCATCGGCTCTCGCTGGGGTCAAAAAATCACATTTTGGGCCACCCTGCAGGCAGGGGTTCAATGCCATGGAGGAGCCTGGGCACCCTGAATTCACCTGCACAGAGGTGATGAATGTTTTCATCACCTTCCCCTCCCCTCCCCCCCTTTGGAACCATTCAAAAATGTTCTTAAGAAAGAGACTGTTATTAAATCCAGTGACTTGCCCAATATTGTTTAGTGCCAAGTACTTTTAGGAATTTCCGTGCAGGGAATTGCACTTAATTACACTTAGACACCATCATCCCTAATCAATTTTTTTCCATGGCTGCTGCTGTGGGCATTTTTGCCTTTTTTTTTTTTTTTTTTTT
>NW_024581080.1:2387551-2452176 GCF_017639235.1 Corvus kubaryi
TTTTTTTTTTTTTTTTTTTTTTTTTTTTTTTTTTTTTTTTTTTTGCCTGTTTTCTTTTTTACACTTAAAAAATACAGAGCTTCCAGGTGGAATTTTGGTGTCTCTTAACTTGGCTGTGAAGAACACGGAGGGCCTGGGATGAAACAGGAATGTTGGGCAGCAGTTCCCAGCACTTTGCCTGGCAAAGCTGGGCTTGGGGGACCAAGGATGGATCTCAGTCCTCCTCAGCTCTGTGGCCTCACCCAGGGCTTCCAGACCAAGTCCTGCCTGGAGATCTCGGAGTAATTGTGAAAAAAACAGAGATTTGTTAAAATAGAGTTATAAATCTGGTGTTTAATTCCTCGCCTGCGTGATTTGTGTTCTGAAGACTTGGAGCCTCCTTGAGCAGCAATTTCCTGATGTAAGAAGAGAGCAAGGAGCTATTGCAGGGATAAATAAATGCAGTGCAAAACCCTCTTGTTTACCTTTATAAGCTCTGGAAACCTGATGGAATCAATGGGTCGAATTTGTGGAGAAAGGGGAGTGACTTGGTGGATCTCCAGCTGGGGAAATAGGAGGTGAAATGGAGGAACAGGAGGTGAGAGATGCTGGAGCTTTGTCTGATTTCTCTGCCTCTTGTTCCATTCTGCTTTTGGCTGAGGTTTTGGAGCTCATCACAAAGCAGGAATAATGGATTATACCAGGCCTGGTATATCTTATTTATAATAAATGTATTTATCCCCACGTCCTCTCTTGTTGTCAGTCCAGCTTTATGGGATTTTCCTAATTACAGAGGGAAAGATTAGGTTCCTAATTCAGTGAAATTAATTTAGTTTCCAATAGCTAAGCAGTGGTGGCTGGTCACAAGTGGCACAGTGAGTCCCTCCCTGTTGTCACCTGGCCCCACGGCTCGTGGCTGTGCCGAATTCCCACAGCAGCAGCACAACTCCTGCTCCTCCTGCTGCAACATTAAAAATGCAGGACTTGTTTGTGTCAAACGAGCTAACCAAATAAAAGATGAATTTCAAGTGTTTAATCTGTCAGCATCGATGAATCTGGCAGGATTATTGTCCCATTAGGGGGGATGGGTTTCTCCCAGAGAGAACTCTGCCCCGTGACTTGCCTGTTTGTGTGCAGATTGGTTTGGGTCTGATTTCGGCTACGATTGAAATTGAAATGCTCCTGCTCTGCTCTGGTTGAGTCTCAGGGTCACTAACGTGGGACCTGGCTGCTGCTGAGCTCCAGAACTTGCTGCAATCCCTCCAAGGCCTCATCGTTAATTCTTCCCAAGGATTTTGGGGTTGGTTTTGTTCATTTTGTGCTTTCAGTTGTGCTCAACAGCCCGAGCCTGGGAGCTGCAATGTGAGAAATGCTGCTGGGACAGCAGGAATAAAACCAGGATTACCCTTGGGAGGGGTGGCAGAGCAGTTTGTGAAATGAGTGACAAAATTCCTGCTGATGTGCCCCAGCCTAAGCAGAAGGCCCTAAAGTTTGGGATAAGTTTTGGGACAATTTTGTTTGGGGGTTGTCACATCTTTGTCTTGGTCTTAGAGAGGACAAGATGTTGAGTTTCTGAAATACAACTTTTTTTTTTTTGATGCCTTAAAGAAACAGAAGAGGAACTTTTGCCTCTTCTTCCCACCTCCCCAAACAAATCCTCTTTCCACCTCTCCTTCCTCCCTGTGGAGGAGGGAAAAGAGTCCACAGAGGAGAAACTTCCTGATTCTGGGCACGGCCTGGGCTGCAGCTTTTCACTTAAATAACTCCAATAATGTTTTCTTTTCAAGCCTGTGGAAGATCTGTATTTGAAACGCTTTATGAGGGGGATAAAATGTTTTCTAGGGGATCCAAGCTGTTTTTTGGGCTGGGTGGGCAGGAAGGAGCTCCGTTAGGGCAGGAGGGATTTGTGTCATCTTGGGGGAGGCCATTTCATGTTTCCCTGCTCCTGGTGCTGTTGCTGGGGGTTTCTGAGCCCTGTCAGGGACACAGGGACACGTTCTGTGCCCAGCCCGAGCCTGGCTCTGCACAGGGCACAGTTGGCAGCCCCGGGGCTCTCTGTGCCTCGTGAGGCAGAAAGGGAAGCGCTGGCTTTGACTGTGCTCCACATGTGCAGGAACGAGCTGGGATTTAACAGAAAAAGGGGGATTCTGTTCTCTGAGCTGGCTCGAGGTGGGTGCTCACACAGGGGTGAGGGAAGAGACACCTGAGGAGCCGCGGTGCTGGCAGCTGAGCTGGTGCTGCTCCAGCCCCGTTCCCGCTGCGTTTCCCAGCTCCCCGGCCTTCCTGGATGATGGGGACAGCTGGAGAGCCCCTCCAGAGCCTGCCTGGCCCACCAGGCTGCTGGAAATCTGTGGGAAAGCAGGGCCTGGACCCATCCAGAGCTGCAGGGCTTGGATTTATGGCCACAGAGCTCCTCAGGTCCTCCCCGGCTGAGGGTTCCTGGCAGAGGGGGACGAGGAGGGACAGGGGGCCCCTGCACAGGGACATGGGGAGTTATCAGCAGCAGGAATCCCCCAGAGGGCACCTCTGGCAGGGGAAAAGGGTCCCTGACAGAGGGGAGTCCAGTGCATGTGGAGTAAATGACCTTTAACAATCATAAAGGTAGTTTGTGATGAGATCACAATGAGCCAAGGGCCGTTTGCTGCCGGTTTTGTATCAAAAGTAGTTTTGGATAATGCTTAAGTAGTGATCGAAAGGGCATTTCTGAAGAAAACTTCAATTTGGGGTAGTGAGTGTGATGTTTTTTCCTTTTCTTCCCTGTAAATGAGTTGCAGACCTGATGAAATCCTTCAAAACCCCTCAGCATCTCTCAGCAGTGTTTTTCTGATTTAACCAAGCCTTGTGGAAGTCTCCACTGGCTCTTGCACTGTGTCATGTTCAGCACCATGGAGCGTTCGTTACTTCCTGCAGCTCCCAGGAGCATCCCTGAGCCTCAGATTTCCAATATTTTGAACAAAATGTAGTTGACATCCAAAAGCCTCCAGGTGGAAATGTTGTTTCGTGATTTGTAGCTGTGTCTTTGGCTGTCCTGTAGTATTTTTCTCCAGGTTTGGATGGCAGATTCCCTTCCCTGGCCTCTGTGGGATTAAGTCAGGTCTGAGTTTGGAAAGGGGCAGGGGTTTGAGGGTGAATGAAGGTGTGGAAGTAAAATCTATAGAAATAAAAACACCTCCCATCCTAGGAACAAGCACAGAACTTGTTTTAAGCCTGAGCTCTTCCTGCTGTCTGGTTTTAGACCTCCTGGCACTGCAGGCGGTGCGGGAACCCCTCTTTGTAGCCACCGAAAATGCTCTGGGTGGTTTAATGAGAACAATTCATGGAATTCTGCTGAATTCTCGGCTGCTGCTGTGTCCCAGCAATGAACCACAGCTGCACAGGGGTCCCAAATCCTGTCTGGGTACCACTGAGGGAGGTGGGGCAGGTTCCTGGCTGTGCTCCAGGGGTGCTGCTTTGGGAAGGAATTACAGGATCCAAGGGACAGAGCCGGATTTTGATCAGGGCAGCTGTTCTGATCCATCCCTGATTCTGGCTGGGTGCTGCTCCGTGGTTCAAGGAGGTTGCAGCCACGTTTGCACCTTTTTGAGTGGGTACTTATGGCGATGCAGCTGCCCCCAGATGATGCCTTTGGCCAAGCAAACAGCGCTGATCAGAGGATTGGGTTTTGTTTATTTGGGTGAGAGTCTCCACGGGCTCTGCAGTGGTGGGAGGTTTGTCCCTGGCAGGTGTTCATGAAGGTTTCGGCCGTTCAGGGTACGGGGCCGGGGCGATGTCCTGCGTTTATGGACTGGACCTCTGGGCTGTCATTAAAGGGTTTCTGCTGGAGATCAGATCAGCAAATCTCCCGTGGCTGTCCCTGCTGGGGGAGCCTCCCCTGCTGCTGTGGCACCACAGCTCCTCGGGAATGAGGGGGTTAAAAAGGGGGACACTGTGACAAGGGGGCTGTGGAGAGTCCTGGCACTATGTCAGGGGTCTTTAAGACTTGAATTCACAAAGGTGGGTGGCCCTGTTGGTCGTCCTCAGACACAGCCTTGCGCATCCTTGGGGGATTTGGGTTTTTTTTTTTTTGATTGGTGGGGTTCCTTTGTTTGGTTTTTTCGGTTTTTTGTTTGTTTGGGGGGGTTTTGTTTGGTTTTTTCAGGTTTTTTTTTTTGTTTGGTTTGGGGTTTTTGTTGTTGTTTTTGTGGAGTTTGTTTGTTTTGGTTTTTGTTTAGGGCACTGGGGATCTCCCAGAGTCCCCATCAGAAGGTCCTGCAGGGGGGAGCTCTGTCACTTCCCTCCCTACACCTTCCCTACCCCCAGCTCAGCAGCCAGAGGGGAATTCTGTGGCTATTCCAGCAATTCTTCATTTGCTGCGTGTGGTGCATCCAAAAAGGTTCTGTTTTCACGAGCAACACAGGAGACGAAGAAGAATGAAATTAATCCAGTCCATAATTTGATTACTTGCAGTCTGACTTTTCCACAGCTCCGTGTTTGTTTTCAGCTGACAGAGCAGCTGCTGGGCGCGGGGAAGTGTAAACTTTGTTGTTTGAACAGCGTCAGGTAAACTCAGCTTCTACCAAACCTTCATCTGCCTGAGGGAACTCGAGCGGTGACAGAGAAGGGGCCCTGTGATCCAGCCAGGAGCCGGCCCAGAACCTGCCCAGCTGAGTTTTAAATCCACTGTGTCTCCTCTGGAAGCAGAGGCTGCCATTGATGGGTTTGTGTGGCCCCAGTACAATTTCCCATATTGCCCCCTCTCTGTGACACCCCAGCGCCGCCCTGGCCCCAAAACCCCTCAGCACAGTTTGGATCTTGCTCGCAGCTCCTCTCAGGGAGGTTTCCTGAGTGCTGCAAAGCCTCTGCTGCAGACATCTCGGGAGCAGGATTTGGGAGGATTAATGTGGTGGGATTTCTTGAAGACATGATTACTTTGCAAAGACTTTTTCTCCTCGGTAAAATTACACAGTAACTGCTTGGTATTATTGGGGGTTTTTTTCAGTCAACAGACCCAACGTGTCTTTTGTTCTATTTTGACTTATCTCAGCCCCAGAGAGTCCAGCATAAATCATATTTTGGCAGGATTAATCCTGCACCTGAAGGCGAGCAGGATGCCCTGAGTAGACGCCTTTCACCTGGGAGTGTTGCTATCAGGCACTTCCTTGTGTCAGCCTGGCCCTGGCAGATAAAACCCCCAGTGCTGCTCCTCCGAACCTGGAGCAGTTCTTAGCAAGGCTGGGAACTCATAAATTGCTGCTTATCAGGAGAACAAATATTCTGTCTCAGTGCCTGCCTTTGGAAAGGAAACTTCAAAGAATATCTTTGTCTTACGGCTTCTCTGTCTTCTCATGAAGGGATGAAAAGCACTTTTTGGAGCCCTGAGTCACTGCCTGCCCTCCAATCTGCCTTGACAAGTGTTTAATGGCATTATCAGCGCCCCTGGGCTGGGGCTGAGCACTGGGAAATGCCGCGGCAGTTCAGGGAGTTCATCCTGCCTGGAGAGCAGCTGGATTTAGGGTTGAGCTCTGCTGTGAGACATCCCCTGGGGTTAGTGGGGTGTGGGAGGCCAGAGCTGAGCAGGGGATGGAATAAAGGGGTGCTGAAGGTGGAAAATTGGGGGTGGCTGCCTCGGGAAAGGCGTCAGTTCCCCGTCCAGAAGCACCAATTCAATTCCTAATCCCCGTTTTCCTGTGCACAAAGAGCCTCTGCTCATTCCCAACTTTTGGGAAAGGATTTCAGTGTTTGACAGATGAGGGAGAAAAAGAAAAGTTTGTAACTCACTAAAATGTTATTATTGAAATCATTCTCCCTCCTGGGCACGGGCTTTACATCTGGCTTGGAGTGTTGGGAATAAAACACTCAGTGATCCTTTTGGAGGGATTCAGAGAGGGCAAGATGTGAAAAGTCCTGGGCTCTACAATCCCAATTGTTAGAGGGGGGGTTATTTAAGCTTTTTATTAATTAGCCTTAAATCAGCAACCATCTGTAAGTGGGTATCACTTGCTGTAATACAAACTAAAATCAGTTTAAAACCTCCTGGTGGATGTTCCCATGGCTGAAATAGGGAAGGAAGGCAAAGGATGAGCTGCAGGATTTTCCTCCTTCTCCCATAACCAGTCCCTTCCAGACCTCCATTAAAGGTGAGATGTTGCTCCTTGCAGCTCCCTTTGTCTGTCCCCACCAGAGGCAGAGGATATTTTTGGGTTTGCAGTGATTGCTCGTGGGGGGGTGGGTCTGCTTCTCAAGGCCCCTGAAATCCAGGGAAATCCTGGCAGGGAGAATTGCCCCAGCCCTGACTCTGCTGCTGGCTTGGCTTTGATGCTCCCAGTTTCCTGCTCCTATCAGAGCAGACCTTGCTGCCTGCCCCATTCCTCCCTTACCTGCTGCCTGCAGAGATTCCGGCTGTGAGAGGAGGGTCTGTGCTGGGCAGGGAATGGGGGGCTCTGCCCAGGGACCGGCCCCTCCCCTGCATTCTCTTCTCCCCCAGGGGTGACAGCAACGTTTGCAGGCCCACAGGAATAAAACTGCTGGCCTGCAGACGATTTCCATTAATTTTCTAATGACTTAATCTGTGTCAAGGAAGGTAAAATGGATCAAACCCTAAATGAGAAGGACTTTTTAAATAATAAAACGCTGGCACAGCTTCCCTGCGTTATCCTCCAGACCGAGGAGCTGGGGTGGTGCAGCGCATCTCAAAGGGACCGTTTTTAGTTTAATATCTTAAATTGCATTAAAATTAAAGTGCAAAAATAGCCTCTCCTAAATTACAGCTGCAGCATGTGACTCCTCAGACCTACTTACTAATTTTTTAAATCCTGCTGAAGTTGGAGCTGAGGATGTCAGAAGCTTTTCTGTGATGGATCTGGTGAGAACCAATTAGTACTGGAGAGCTGGGCCTGGCAGCTGCTGATGTCACGGGCTCAGCTGGGAACAAAAGGGACTCACTGGGAGCATTTGAGCAGAATTTTATCTAAAACTGGTGGATTAACACAGCAAATGGAGCAGTGGACTCTTCCCACTTGGTTTGTGGTGAAAGTGCTGAACCTGCAGAGATTTGCATCTGTATTTTCCTCCCTGCCCTGCCCTGAACTGCGGGCACAGGTCAGACCATGGGAATGGAAGTTTGGTTATCCCCAAGGGGCTTTGCCAGATGAAAAGCAGAATTTTATTTACAGAATGCTGCACAGGCAGCACTCCTCTGTGGTTAATTAGGCTTCAGATAATTGGCACAGTAGTGCTGCTTCACCTGGAGGTGGTGGAGCTTGGGGTTTTCCTTTTTTACATACCCTCGGAACAATAAATAAATAAATAAAGTCTGCTGCAGGTTCCTTCCTTCGGCAGCTGATTGGCTGCAGGATGGATTTCTGGGCTCTCAGTGCGGACAATTAACACACTCAAGGCTGCGAGGCACTGCCCAGGGACTGAAACCCGAGTCATCTTCTGTTTAATTAGGCCCACAAATTTAATTTCATGCTTTTTTTGTGGAAGAAAAAAAAACAGCAATCAAACCCCAAAAGCTTTGGGGTGAGCAGAGCCCATCCTTTCCCACCCAAACAGGTGAGAGCACCTCAGTGCTGTGCTGTGAATTCCAGCCAGCACTGATTTGGTGCTAGAGACAGAAACTGGGGGGATGTGTGTCAGCAGTCTGTATTTGGACTATTCCAGGCCATGTTCCTGATGGATCTGCCATCTCCCAGAGTTCTCCTGAAATCCCTAAGTTCAGATTTCCTGTCCTGGCTGCGGGAGCAGGCTCTGTGTTTGTGGGATCCACCCTGTGCTGCAATGGGCTGAAGGAGTTTGGGGGCATTGGGTGACTCCTCTTTAGGGTGAGCTGGATGAGTGTGGCTGGGATTTGTAACCACCAAAACACTGCTGTTCAGATTCCCAGCAGTCTGGGAAAGGAATTCCTGGCCACAGCCTTGGGAATGAGGGAAACTTTGGGGTAAAGGACCCTGGGGTGTGAATTCCCCCCGGAGGACTCTGCTTTGCCCTCAGGGTGAGACCCTCAAAGGTTCCACAGAGCCCTCCTTTGGCTGGCAGCAAATCCTCCAGGGACTCTGGGATGGGATAACTTGGCAGGGAAAAGCCCAGCGAAGGGAATCTGGAATTGGTTGGAGGCTCTGCTGCTCAGGGCACAGAGAGGGGCCAAGCAGCACAGGGAGATTGTTAGTGGGGTTCTAATGAAACCATTGGGAGTATCAGTGGTGCTGCTGCCTGAGCTCCTGAAACCCCCGAGTGCCCAGCCAGGCCCCGTGGGGTGACAGGGACAAGGTTCAGTGCTGGGTCTCTGAGGTACAAACCAGGATTTTCCCCCTGGCACAGCAGGAAGGAGCAAGCAAGCCCAGGCTGGGCAGAGAATTCCAGAGGAGTTTGCTAGCAGAGCATTGTTCTGCTGGGCTTTTTTCCCTCTGAAGAGTGATTTAATTGCTTGTGAATTAAGGTTTTTTCCGCTGGATTACTGCTGTCAGTGGATTTCATAAACCACGACCTCTGCCCTGCACCCCCTCTCTGAGGCTGGCACAAACCCCGAGCTGCTTAACCATGACATAATTGTCACCTACGTCACTGGCACTGCGCTGTGACTGCCTCTGGCACTGCTGCCACTTGGAAATGTCACAAACTGCCACCACAGGCTCTGCAGCAGCCCAGGATCCTCCACAGGGTGGGCTCTGCTTGCCAAAAACCCTTCAGTGCCTCGTGTGCCTGTGCATCAGTGCCTAAACCCCCTCTGAGGCAGCTCCAGAGCTTGGAACCCTTCAAAAAGAATTCAGAATGGGGCCTCCCCTCATAAACAATTAGAAATAAAAATCTGCCAAGTGCTCTGGAGCCGGCAATAATTCCATTTCCATGTGACTTGGGGTGGGATGGTGACAACCCACGGGGACAGCCCAGGAGCCGTTCTGCAGAGGCAACAAAACCCACTTGGAATTTTCCCCCTTTATTTCTGTTTCTGTCAGAGGATTGTGTTGAAGTTGGTGCTTTGCTGCTGTTCTCCTGGCAGCTTCCCTCCTGCCCAGCTGCTCACAGGAGTTTTGGGGGTTTTACGATGACCTTTTTGGTGTGGTAGCAGTGAGTCTCTAGAAGCCAGTGATGAGGAGATTTTTTCAGGTTTGCTCCTTTCTGGTTTTTCTGCTCCTGGAGATTTCCCTTTCAGGCTGATTTTTGCAATGTTTTCTTTGCTGTCCAGCTCTGGTGAAAGTGTCCTTCCAGCTCCCAGCCCTCCAGTGCCACCTTGGACATTCTGGGATGGAAATGCCACAGCTCCTGTGCTGTGTACCCATTCCCTTCCTTTTTCCTCGTTTTTTTAACTCCCCCCCCCTTTTTTTTTCCATTCGTGGCTTTTCCCCTCCTCTTTTCAATGGCGTGCAAGTGGGATTTTCAGATAATCCCTAAAATTAATCAGTGCAAAGAGGCCACTTTACAGGGTGGCTTGTGGATGCAGAAGGGTTGCATTGCCAGGGGGTTGAAGCTTTGGGCTGAAATGCAGCGGGTTTGGGTCTGATTTTATAAACTTTAGCAGTTACCTGAGGCACGAGGCTTCCCTGGGCTGGGCCTGGATGAATCTGAACCAGGTGAATCTCCCTGGCGTGTGCCACTGCTCAGCCCCGGGATAAATCTGCCTTTCCAGCACTATTTCAGGGAGCTGGCTGTGAGTGCCAAAGGTTGTGTTTAAATTAGAGCTCAGTTAAAATGTTTTATCGGTGCTGGTGGCCACGGCTGCGTTTTTGCAAGCTCTGGCAAATGCAGGCAACGCTGGGGTTTGCTCTTTATTTAACCTAGAAGGCGTCCTGAGGAATCCACAGTCAGCTGCTCAGGAGAGCTCTGGCAGTAAAACGTTCAGAAAATGGGGGATTTGGGGATTTATGGCAATATTTTCATAGGGTGTTTGTCAGGTTTACGTCGTGGCAGGCTGTGCGTGTTTGAGTTATCAGCAGAAGCTGTGCTGGTGTTGATTTTTGTGCTGATGGGCTGTAAAATCTCCCTTTGTTGAGGCACAAGAAGCCTCTGCACGCAGGAGCCCCCCGGCCCTGGGGTCCAGGTGCTTCTTAGGTTAAAGCTGCTGGGCCAGAGCAGAGGAGTTATTTATGGTCAGAGGGGACAAAACCTTTCCTTACCCATTCCCAGGGATGCTCAGGGTGGGGTTGTTGGGGTGTCTGTGCAGGGCCAGGAGCTGGGTGCTGCTCCCTAAGGGTCCCTCAGCTCGGGATATCCCATGATAAAATCCCATTTTGGGATATCTGTTCTGTTCAGACCTTCCAGCCCTGAATCCTCTCCGAGCACTGCTGTGCTTTCCTCAGGAGGGGCTGGAGATGCTTTGAAGTGTGGATGCAATGAACAGTCATGTAAAACCCCTCAACAAACGCTGATCCTTTCCCAGAGGGACAGAATCCATCCCATTATCCCTGATTTCGGAGTTACCAGGAGAAAAGGAAAGGCAGCCACAGCCCGGGGTGGAGGGGAAGGGATTGGGACCACCCAAACAGAGCCCAGCTCCAGAGCTCAGGAGCAGCCTCGGGGCTTTCC
Organism: Corvus kubaryi; assembly: GCF_017639235.1. Taxonomy (NCBI): domain Eukaryota; kingdom Metazoa; phylum Chordata; class Aves; order Passeriformes; family Corvidae; genus Corvus; species Corvus kubaryi. The sequence goes on from NW_024581080.1 coordinate 2,398,031, forward strand.
CAGGGCACTTCCAGCAGGATTTATCCTGGAATTGTCTCCAGGCCGTGCAGGGACAGGCACAAATGAGGGCTGTCCCCGTTCCTCAGCGTGCTGGCGGTGTGGAACCCCTCGGGGAGGCTCCGGGGCTCTTTGATCCCCGGCCATGGAGCTGGGCTGGGGAACCCAAGCCCCTGAACCTGCCCGGCCTGGGGGTGCTGAGCCTCGAGCTTTTGGGGGTTTTTGCTGCATTCTACAAAATGGGAACGAAGGGATCAATGTGGTTGACAATCCCTGAGGAAGGGCAGGCTCGTCCCCATTCCCTGGGGATGAGCTCGGGCTTGGGCCCGGCCCTGGAAATCCCGGTTCCTGCAGCTGCTCTGGCCTTGAACTCTCGGTTTTGTTGTTATTTTTTTTTCACTCTCTCTCCATGTTCCCATTCAAAGCAGCGATGTTGTGGGAGGAACGAGGGGGATGAACACAGCTCTGAATGCAGAACTAATTATTGTCCTTAAAGGAGATAAAAAGGGAAATCGAGTGCTTGTCCAGGCCCCTTTTATCTGTACCAGGAGCCAATTACTTAATTCAAGATGAAATTGGGTCTAGGCAGTATCAGAGCAGTGAAAAGCTGCCCTGGTAACATCTGGTCTGAAAATTCACCTCTGGATCTGGATCCATTTTATTCTCATTACTCTGAGAGGATATTTGGCATGTACAAATTAAAACCAATTAGAACACTTGTTGATCTCTCAAATTGTTATTTATTCATAACAATTTAAATTGCTGCTGCTTGTAATTTAACTAATAATTTCATTTTAAATAATTTAAATAATCATTGAACTTAATTTAAAGCTGAATAATGTCTGTAGGAATAAATTGCATGAAACAGTGGTTTCATCAATAATATGTCAGAAGTCAATCAATATTTAGGTTTCAGAGCTCTGTTAATGGATGGTGATATTAAAAAAAAATAACAACCCTCTTGAAGCACTGAAATTTCCTCCTGGTCTGAACCCCTGTGACAGGGAAGCTTTGCCAGAAGCCTGGAAACAAAGCCCTTGATTTTACATCTTTGAGGCACAAAAGCATCTGTACTATCAAAGGATCAAATGAGGAAGAAATTCCAGAGTCAGTGGGAAGGAATTTGCTGATAAAAATGCACCTCGTGGAGGGTTTGCGTTGTGTGGCTGCACAGGGACGGGCAGGATGTTTCCTGCCGCACTGAGCAGCGGCCCCGGAATATCAATGATATTTATGAGGAGTTGGGAGCTCTTTCCCCCCACACCTCGGGGACGACGGCGCCGCAGCACCGGCTTCATTGTAAACTCTTTAATGGCAACAATTTTCTAAATCAAAGCAATCTGCGCTTCCCCATTTACAATTTCATTTCCAAGCACTAAAGCTTCATAAAAGGGTTTACAACACGGAGTCTCTGGCTGCTGTGAAGTTACCCAGCAGTGGTGCAACGGCATTATCTTCAGTGGAGTATTTTATCTTTAAAATTATAAGGATTTGTTCTGCTCCCTTTTATGCAGAAATAGAATGCTAACAGATGCAAAGTTTATTTTTAAACTTGGCTAGGGGCTGAAAAAGCACATTTAGTGGAAGGTGTCATTTGGTGCTCTGAATATATTTCAGACTTTAATAGTAAAATGTTTCAAAAAATTACAGAGCTGGTCCTTTCTGTGGTGGGAGGTGACACCGAGGGTGGACACAGAGAGTTCCCCCTCACGTTCCCTTCCAGGGCTGCCCTCTCCTGCCTGGATGTTGCTGGAGAAGGAAGTTATTATTAATTATTATTGTTAATGACCAGGAGAGGTGTGAATGCTGCCATCCCTTCCTGGCTGCCCTTGAGGTGCTGCCTCAAGGTGTGCAGCTCTTGGTGTTGCCAGAGGGGATTTTGGGCAGGAAAGCAGCACTTTGGGGGTCCCACCAGGGATTATCTCCCTGGATTGGTGCTGCCCAGGCAGGGCTGTTCCCCACAGAGCACTTTCCAACGTGCCCAGCCTGGGTGTAAACATGGGATGTTCCCATTTTCCCAGAGCAACTTCCACAATCTCATTGCTAAAAAAGCTTTTCCTCGTATTGAGCTGAAATCTCCCTTTTAGGAGAACTTGCTGCTTTCCTGGGGAGGAGGAGAGCACTGTTGGCTCTGCTCTGCTGGCATGGGAAGCTCAGGGAATTCTCTCCAACCCTCCCTTGGCATCTCCCAGAACTCGAGGGGGTTTCTGCCCAGGGGAGTCACTTTCCAACATTCCCGTGAGCAGGAACGCGGAAATTTGGGTGCTCCAGCAACGCCTCCTGCTCATCCCTGGCAGGCTGTGAGTGAGTGTCTGATCCAGGTGTCGCATCAGCACTGGCAAAGGAGGATTCGTGTCTGCAGCTCGGCTGCTCCCTCCTCCCCACAGCTGACAGGGTGTTTTTAAATTGTGTGTCAGGCTTTGGGAAGGTTTTGATGAGCACAAACAGACCCGAGCTGGAGCTGTGTTTACTCTCACCCCAAGCACGGATTAGGGCATGAACAGGAAAATAATTCCTCCAAATAACCCTCCTTCCTCCCTCCGAGGGCCAGGCCAGGCTTTGCTGGGAGTCTTTTCCCTGGAAGAGGAGTTTTTCCGCCCTGCCTGACCTTGTGGGGGAGGCAGGACCGTGTCCATCCCCTCTGCACGTCCCTGGTGGGCAGCATTAAATCTTCATTCCAGGTTTTAGGAGGAAGCTGTGAGTGTGCAGGTGTGGAATTGCTGTTGGTGGAGCTAACGAGGACGGATGGGAGCTCTGGTGACACGACCTTGTGTCGGCTTTCAGTCAGAGCTGCAGCTCAAACACGTGGGGCTCACCTTCAGCAGGTGCTGGTGAACTCAAACATTAAAGGTGCTCCCCCAGGTATGGCCAGGCTGAGGGATGGGAAGGGTTTTCTAAGGTGGTGTGGGGTTTTGGTGGTTTGGGTTTTTCTGAATGGCAGGGGTTGGTTTAGGGATTTGAAGGTGGGTGCACATTAAGTGTCTTTTTTTATTCCTGTAATGTTTTTGGTGCCGTTAAAGCTGGATAATGTCACATCTTGAGGTTAAATAATGACTAAAGCTGGATAATGTCGCATCTTGAGGTTAAATAATGACTGGAAGTAGGGCAGGATTGCTGATTGGCTGTGGTGGTGAGGGGACAGTGAGAGACAGAGTCACTGGAAAGGGCAGTTCCCAATTCCAGCAGATTTCAGGAGCCTGTAGCCTCAGCCTGTGCCTGAGCTGGTGATGGGACTGTCTGAGATCATCCAGCCTGACTGGGCTGTGACAAGATAAACCCTCATGGAGAGATTAAGGAGGGAGGGAGATGTGCTTTGCTGTCCTTATCAATCCCTCATTTCCAGGCTTTAATACTCTGAGGATTGAAGTTCATCCTCAAGGAGAAAAATGGTGGGATCAGTTTGGACTAAGCCCATCTTTGTCTGCTCTTAGAGCTCCTGAGTGGGATTTTAAATAGAAAATGAGCAAAACAGGGAGTTTGTCAAACCCCTGGGGTTTGTTCTAAAAGGGTTTTTTAATTTTATTTCTTAAACCCAGGCTGTTGCAGGCCTGGTGTGTGGTTCTGGGCCTGGCTGGAATCAGAGCCAAGGGGGATGCCAGCATGTCTTGGGAACCTGGCTGTGCCCAAATCCTACAGTTTGTCTGGTTTAGTGCAGAGTCTGCTCGTTCCAGCCAGTGCTGGGCGAGATTTTCCCGTCTGTGCCCCTCCAGTTGCACCAGCTGGCTCCGGTGTGTGCTGTCCCCACCCATCCAACGGGAACTTCTGTTTATTACATCTCAGTTACTTGGGAAAACACTGCCGTGGGTCCCGTGGGCTGTTGGAGCTCCACAGAACGCAGGGAGCTGAGCACAGGTCCACTGGAGGATGTGGCAGAAACTTCACAGAGACTCCAAATGAACTTTGATCACTGTGGATTAATGGAAATTATTGGTTATAAATAACAGTGACCCCCAGCAAGCCAAGGGGAGCTGCAGGAGATCCAGATTTTCCTGACTCACACCCTTGCTGTGGAATCATCCCGAGGCTTCTGCCCCAGTCCTGCCAGGGAATGCAGAGTGTGTGTGATTGTGATTAAAGCTCGGTGTTAATTGTGGATCCAAACAGGAGATAAGGAGAGAGGAACACTCAGCTGTCAGCTCCCAGCCCCTGGCATATGGCTCCATTAAGATAAAGGAACAAAAGGTAATTTATAGTAACAGATGGGCTTGAACTCTTTCTGGAGCTGGTGAATACTTTTTAATTTTTAATTTACAACGACTCTTTCATACAGCATTGAACCAAATCTTCTGTCGTGTTCTTTTAGAATCCACGACCAGGGAAAATGCATGTGAGGGACTCGAGCAGGACCTTTGTGACTGCCCCTCACCTGCTGAGGGATGGAGCAGGGAGGGCCCGGGCAAAGCTGGAATTCTGGAGCTGCAAACCAACAGGAATCAGAGTGGAAGCGCAAATCCTGCTGGAAAACCCACCTCTTACAGCACGGATGGTGCAGGAATTAGCTCAGATCTGGCCGTGTTTTTGTCACCAAATCCCAGAGCTTTTGCTCTGGCTGCTCCACGTGCAGATCTCTCGCTGGAATCCCCAAATCTCCAGCAGCTGATGCCATGTCCTGGAGCCAGACACTGGTGGATGGACTGGGACAGGGCTCTAATCTCCCATCTGGGGGCTGGAATTGCTGTCCCTGCAGGCTCAGTCCTGCGGGGCACAGGGACTGTGCCAGGAAAACAAAACTGGAGTTGGATCTCCTTCCGTCAGGGCCTTGAGCAGCGCAGGGAGGAGCCTGCAAGGGGCTCCAGGATATCCAAAGCAGTGCTGCCTTTTCCTTTTTTAATTAAAAATAAACCTGGTGAGGGATGGAAAAAGTAAGGGATGAAAAGTAAGGGCTTGGAAAAGGCTGGGTAAGACAGGCAGGGAAGCTCTGCAAGTGCCTGGGAATGATTCCAGTCCAGTCAGAGAGTGCTGGAGGCCCTGCTGGGATTCAGGAGGGGACACGGGGGTGCTCTGCAGGTGCAGTTTGGGGTATTTGGCCCTTCCCTGCCTTTCTGGAGGAAGTGCCTTTCCTTCAGGGATGTTTTTGAGTCGTGTCTCCGTGGGCTGGGGATTGTTGAGCTCAGGGTGTCGCTCCCGTGCCACCCTGAGCTCTGGGGAAATGCCGGGACACCAAACCTGTCACACACCTGAGGGTCCCTGTGTGGTGAGGCACAGCTGCAGTGCCTGCAGGGTTCAGGATATTCCTTCATGCCTGGCAGAGGGATCCTGCTGTCCTCAAAACACAGGTGCCCTTGGGCCCTTCCTGACCCTTAAATTTAAGGTCCTAAATTTAAGGATGGGAATGGAGAAGCAGGGACAGGAACGTGCCACAGCAAGAGCTCTGCACCTTGAATTAAACTGAATTTATTCGAGCCCTGGCAATGGGGAGCTGCTTATCTGTCTGGGAGAGGGTTAGTGTGGATCCGGGATAATCGGGAACAGAAGGGAGCCGGGAGGATCAAACCCTCCCAGCCCTCCCTGGACACGGAGCTGCAGCAGCTGCAGGTGGCACAGAGGCCTCACCAGGAGAGGAACGATGAAAGCCCCAATTCCGAGTGCACAAACCCTGCAGGAAGGGAAAACCTCCAGGCTGGGGGAGCTGGAATCGGCAGGAGGAGAAGCAGGGAAGAGGGAAGGGCTGAGCCACACAGTTCCTCTGGCTGGGAGAAGGGCTTTGTGTGGGTTCCTGCAGCTCTGGCAGCTCCTTAATTCCGGGGAAATTGCCCCAAAGTTGGTGAGGTATGGAGGATGTTTCCAGGTGCCTCGTTCGGAGCTGTCTGGGTTAAATGCTGCTGTTCTCTGGTGTAAATCCAGCTCTGCAGCTGGGCATGGGAGTGGTTGGAATGCAGTTAATGTGCTCTGGCTGCTGCACCAGTCTGAGGGGGAAAAGGGATAATTTCCAGTGGGACAGTTGTAATTTCGAGCATCGCTCTCCGGAGTACAAAATCAATAGCTCTTCCTTGAAGAGGAGCAGGCTGAAGCTGGCAGAGGAAAGCAGCTTGGAGCTGCTCCCTGACACTCCAGCAAAGCCCCTGGGTGGTGTCAGCACAGAAAGAGCCCAATTTCCATGGATAGCCGGGGATAAACGAGGATTGTTCAGGTCTATTGTATCACCACCCCTTCTCCCATTGCTTGGGAGAAGTGGGACTCCTTTCCCCACGAGAGAACAAGAGCTCAGTCCTCCCGCTGCAGAGCTGGAGCAATAAATAAACGTTTTAATTGAGCAGGTACCAAACTGCCCTTGCAGTGCCTCCATCCCCTCAGTCAGCTGGGACCAGCTTTGGCTGCTTCCAAACACCACCAGAATCCAGGAACGGGCTTTTTTCTAGGATAGGAACTACAGCTGCCTTTGGAAGACCAAAACCCACTCCCCCAAAACCAGGAATTGTGTGGATAGTTTGGGAAATAATCGAAAGTTTCCCAACTGTTGTTGAGTTCATTATGTGTTAGTTGGGCCCAGGAGAACACCCACCACCTCCTGCAGTTGATTATGCAAATCTGGATAAATATGTGAATACCTATTCCAACTTTTTATCCTCTGAAATCTAATGTCTCCCCTGACACAATACTCTCAAATTATCTTCAGTGAGTAATGACTTGCATTTAGCATTTTACACCAAACTGTCATATAGATCATTTTCTGTAATACTTTACATAAATTAGGAATCCTCCCCCATGGAATGTGTGTGGCTGCCGGAAAGGTTTTTTTACAAGATTAAAAGTGCAAACAACACAATTCCGGTGTCACTTGGAAATCCACGAACAGAGTGAAGTGGGAAACGTGGAGGTTAGAGTAAATTATGGTGCCATTAGTCAGAACCCTGCCGGGAGCCATTTGGCTTTCCCAAAATGTGATTATTGTCTTTGCTGGGGCTCAGGGTCATTATCCTGTTAATTGTTATTCCGTGGCTCGCTCTGGAAGCTCCTGAGCTCACCTGCTTGGCTGAGGCAGGTTTGGGGTTCTATGGGGTGGAGGGGATGACCAGAACACCCTGAGGGAGCTCCAGGGGTTGTGGTGGAGCAACTGGGAGCAGCTGTACTGGGCAAACTGGAGGTGCCACCCCTGCCGATGTGAGTGCTTGCTGGGAACGGGACCCCACCAGCCGGTATTTTTCCCCAAACCAGCTAAATGTGGCTGAATCATATGTTCCTCTGAGAGGCAGTGGGATTTTTGTTTCCTGTAATTATCATTTTAGCAACTTTCAGCGCCAGGCTAAACTCCACTGCTCATTTTCCCCGCTGGGATCCGCGCTGTGCCGAGCGGGGCTCGCGCTGCTCCGGACCTGCAGGGTTTGGGCCCATGGCAGCCCCACCTGGAGCTGCCAGCAGCCCCAGAGCCGGATTCTTTCATTCCAGATGCATCAGGGCTTGTCAGGAGGCAGTGAAAAATGCCTTTATGCGCCTCAGTTTGGCACTAATGAATATTAAAGGCAGCAATTCTTGCGTCCCTCTGCCTCCTGAGCTGCCGTCCTGTCCCTGTCCCTTAATGGCTCCCCACTGCTGTCCCGGCAGGAGGAGGGCGTTTATTGCCTGCTCTGTCACCAGCACAGGTGATATTTCACAGAGACAACGCAGGTGCCATAAAAGGGGAGTTTTAGGAAACAAACAGGGCCAGGCTGCCCGAATTCTCCCCAGGGCGGCTGTGTTTTGCTTTCCCTGTTTATGTCGCTACAGAGGAAGAGATAAAAATTTTATATTGCTTTTAGCAAGAGATAAAAAGTGCTGTGAGTGTGACTGCTGTCAAGGGGACAGGGAAAAGGGGGAATGACAAGAGCTTTAGGTGCTGCAGCTTCAGGGCTTGGGATCCTGTCCTGCAGCAGGGACAAGGTGAATTTATCCTGGAATTTATTCCTCCCCTGGAATAACCCCTCTTCCCCCAGCTGAGTTCATATTTTATTAACCACACGTCCTGGCCCAGGTTCAGCTGCAGCAGGGCCCGTGGGGAGAGGAGAGCAGAGAGCAGAGCAAGTCCCTGACCCAGGGGCTGCAGCTCCAACAAATTGGTGTTTTCAGGCAGGAATCGCCCGGCAGGCCCGGGGTCAGTGGCTACAAAGTGCAGGGGACACGGGGGCACTTCTGGTGTTTGAGCAGGTTTGACACCCCCAGCTCATCTCCTGAACACAAAGTCCCTGCTCAGCGGGTGGGGGCGAGGTTATCCAGGCACATCCAGGAGCCACCACCAGGCTCCTCTTTGGCCTCCTTTTGATGTTTTGGTTTTTTTCTTCAAAAAGCACTTTTCTCGCTCCCCAGATGATGCCACTGCCAGTCAGAGAGCTGTGCTCAGGTGAAAATTCCCATTCTTGAACCAAGAAGAAAGGGCAGACAAGAGTAAGACCGTGTCTATTCCAAGCAAAACCAGTGTAAAATCCAGAGTTTCAAATTGAAATGGGATAAAAATGAGAAAGGTGAGATTTGTTATTCAGTTACTCTTTGACATCAGAGCCACTCACAAAAGGAACAGTCCATTGTTGCCTTAAAAACCAGATTTGATCCAGTTTGTATTTAAGGATTTTTATTGTAATTACGTGGAATTTCTCTGCCTCGCTCTTAGAAGCTCCAGCCAGAGACCAGCAGGACCTCATTAAAGATTGCTGAACAGGTTTTTTTCCTCATTTTGCTACTTCCCTACTGCTCCTTTTATTCCTTTTCCCTCTGGTGCTTGTCAGTGCGGGTGTTGTGTTGTGCATTACTGAGCATAATAAGGGAGCACGTGGGGAATAAAAGTTCTCCTTGAAGCCTCCACAACCTCGGCTAATTTATGGATGGGATCTGCCAGCGAGCCCAGAACCAGGCAGTTTGTGTTTCCAAAGGCTTTGCTGCATTCTGGTTATGCAATTCCAGACAGGGAATCTTTCATCTCTGCCTGGAGGGGGACGGGAGCTCTTCCCCTGGCCTGGGGGATGCTCATCAGCTCTGGAAATCCCTTGGATAAGGGATATTCCTGCTGCTGCTCCTGCCTTTGGCCTGTTCCTTGTGCTGTGCTGATGGATGAGTTCTCCCACAACCTGCACCCTGGAATTCCGAATGGGATTTTTCCAGTAGAGCCGCGGCTGCCCCGTGAGCAGGTTGTGGTTGTGGTGTTTAATTCCAGGGGGAAGGAGGGATTTCATCTGCTCTTACAGCCGCTCCTTGCAAACCCCAAAGGCTGCTCCTCACCTCTGCAAAACTCTTCATTGCAAACTCCAGGCTTTGGGATTCGTATCCCAGCACTGGAAATACTGGATGTGCCTGACAATGAATTGTTGCTTGGCTGGGCTTTTCTGGGTTTTGTTGGGGTTTTTTTCCAAGCTGGTCCCGAGTCCTCCTGAAATGAACCCCTGACCACAGAGCGCTTGTAAAATCCAACCTCTGAGCATCCTTTTTTCCTCTTTCACTTCATTTTATGGCCAGATTTTATACCAACATAAGGAAAACTTATTAAATATTCACCATCCAGTGGGCATTATTTAAAAACCAGATCAACGAGGAGGTGACCAGAATGGAAAATCCCCCCAGCCCTGTAAGAAACCCTGCAGCAGAACCCCTTCTCCTGCCCAAGCTGCTTAATTCAGACATGGGGATTTCATGGGGATTTTTTTTCCCCCTCGATATTATTCTTAATTAGCCCTCAAAAAACGAGACAGAATGTGCCTTTTGGGGCTCAGCTCAGCCTAATTAACAGTGTATTCCACCAGATTTTGGGATATTATTGCACTGCTGCTTCTCCCCGTAAGACACACATCCCTTGTTTGTGTAGTTAAGACTCCATGAAACCATAAAAAGGGCTCTATTTTGAACTCCAGAGTTTTCATACCCCTTTTAATGCTGGAAATGGAGCAGCAGGGATGTTTGGGCTGAGTGTCTGAGGCCATTGCAGGGAGCTGTGCCTGTAGATCCGTTCCCAGGATCACAGAGCGTTTAATCCCAGCGGAAGGCATTTATTTACCAAATTAAAAGCACAGTGAGCACAGCCTGGGTGGTACTTCAGCATTTTTTATCGACTCCTCTTCTGCTCCTGTTCACTGATGGAGGATGATGGATGAGCTGAGGGCTGGGCTTTGGCAAAGGTGAAATTCATCTGTGCTGATTTATTCTGATTGATTCTCCTCGAAGAGACAAAACAGCTCCTGGTGTGCCTGGGGGTGTCTGAGCCCGGGGGACCCCGAGGCCTGGCAGGGTCTGTCCCTGCTGGGCTGGCTCAGGGTGGGCACTGTGACAGGGCTCAGGTTTAATGTCCAGCCCAGTGCTAGAGGCAGTTCTGGATGTCCATAAATCATAAGATTTGTGGTTTTGGTTCCTGGCTTACATAAGACACAAAACCTCACACCAGAGCGGGGCTGGCTGTAACTTCTGTGCTGGTGTGGTCTTTGGTCTGTACTCAAATACCCAGCCCAGTGTCAGCTAGGTGCTGGCTGAGAGCACCCAGAGTGTGACACCCCTGGGATTTGGGGTGGGGAGGCTCTGCTCAAGTCGGGTTGTTCGTGTTTGATTAGATCCTGATGGGAACGCTGCTGCCTGTGCCCGTGGGTTGCATTTCTCACAAGAGATTATGGAGTTCTGTGATGAGGAAAATGACTTCAAAATGTCATAACACTGCCCTGGGAAGGCCTGATGATGTTAATCACATCACTCTTTCCCAACCTCATGTATTTAAGTTCAGCCCAAGGTAACACCACTCATTTTAGCACGTGGGCAAGAGCAAAGACAGTCTCATTTTTACACTGAATGTGTCTCATTTGTACCTGTTGATTTCTCAAGCTGCAGAATGAAAGATGTCTGGATGGAGTCTAAATGTTTTTATATCTTCTTAAAATTCTATAAACCACACGTTAAGCACACGTGAGATCTATCACTGCCCTGTTCCTTGATGCTTTCAGATCTTTTTAGTGAGTCTTTTTTTATGGAAATGCAGATTTTTATCTCTCTGTTGTTTATCTCCTCCTCGTTTCCAACATCAACCCTTGCCGTGATTTTGGCTATTTCCTGCAGCTCATGATTTCATAAATTCCTGTTCAGGCACTGCTGTTCCCTGCAAGACGAGATCAGAGCTGTCAGACTTGACAAATAAATCTTCAAGTCTTGGAACAAAAGGGCTCTGAGTCCCCGAGCAGGCTGTGAGCAGGGGTTAATAATGCTGCGAGAGGATGACTCAAGCAGCAGTGAAGTAACAAGTGATTTTATCATCCTGCAGATATGAAAAGGATATTGTTCACAGGGCACTGGAGCAGGGCTCTTGAATAATTCCCTGCTCTTCCCAGAGCTGTTCCTGTAACAGATGAGCAGAGGGTGCAGCTGGCAGGGGCAGAGCCCGGCTGGGGCTGTTTGCTGCACCTGAGGGGTTCTGCAGGGTCTCAGGGGGGCTGGCACATCCCAGAGGTGCTTCTCCTTCCCTCCCAATGCTGGAATTTGCTCAGAGGAACAGCTGGAGGTGGAGGGGAGCAGGTTTCCATCCTGGGGCAGGTCTGGGATGGGGTGAATGAGGGCTGGATGGGAGCAGCTCGTTGGGATGGGCTGGGCTGAGTTCTCAGTGTTCCGGGAGTGTCTGTGGGGGGGATCCCTACTCAGCAGCCTGTCCCTGTCAAAGGCACGGCCCCAGCGATGTTCCCAAGGCTCTTTAGGATCAGTTGGCGTTCAGAAGCGAGATGAAACCCTCGACACTTTGTTCTGCCTCCAAACAAAGCCCGGGGATGCCTTTGTCTCTGACAGGCCATCTGAGCTGATGAGGGAGGGCTTTGTACATTATTAATAACGAGATTGTCACCAGTGTCGTTCCTCTCTGTTCTCGGCTCCCAACATGAACCGCGGGAGCGTGTGTTGCTCTGGCAGAGCTGCTGCCAGGAGTGACAAAGTGGTGAGGGCTCCCAGTCCTAGAAAACATTTGCCACCCTTTGTTGGAGGTGTTTGTGTGCGTGTAGCGGGGATTGCGTTGTCTGTGCGTTGTTGTGTCTCGCTCTGTTCCCTGCGATGCTGATCAGTGGGATCCAGCTGGGAAGCAGCAGGAATTTGAAGTTTTCCAGCACGGACGCCGCGTTGCAGGGAGCCCGTTCCATCAGAGCAGCTCCCCGTGCTGCTGATCCCAAGGGAGAGGCACAGGGAATGTGAGATGGACTCCAGCTCTCCCTTGCGTGTCTGAACCAAATCCCGTTGAAGAGTTAAATATTCTGTCGGGGTGTCAGCATTTGGGGGGCTCAGACACCCCCGGCACTCCCGGAGTGCAATCCACAGATTCGCCAGGCTTGGCAGAGGAGCTCGGCGCAAGCTGCGAGTCAAGCATGTGCTCCAATCTCATTGACTTTTTAAAAACAGTCTGAGAGCTGCTCGCAGCTGAATCGGAGCCTCGGTGCTGCCTCGCTGTCACCGGCTGGGGGTTATTTTTAGCTGCTCACACAGCACCAGGAAAGGGAAGGTTCCAGACAGGGTTTGGATGGGGCTGGAGGAGCTGAGCCAGCCTCACCTGCCCTGAGGGTGGGAGAGCATCGGGAAAACAGGGATTGGTGGGAATGCAGCAGGGTGTGAACGTGCTGCTGCTTCACGTGGGGAGTGATGGAATCAGGGGCAGATTGCTGGATCAACAGCCTGCTCTGGCTGTTGGCCCAGCTGGGCTGAGCTGCAGCGGGAGCAGCTCCCGGAGGAGTTGGTCCCTCACCCGTCACTGAGGGATGACATTTATTACACCCAGTAAAGCCCCCCGTCTCCCACCACTGAGGAATGCCACTTAAACATCATGTTCGGGGAGCTTGAAGGAGATGGATTGTAATGTCATACTCCATAGTTTTTGACATGCTGGGGGAACAAGAATGGGAGCGTTGTGGGATGTTATTGCTGCTTTTTGTTCTGAGAGCGGCTGGCGAGTTGTGAGAGTGCAGAGGTGGCCGCTCACCCTCTTCCCTTGCCCTGTTAGGGACAAAAAAACCCAGATTTTCATCAGGTTTCCAGCTCTGGGTGTTATAAAAATCCACAGCATTCTGTCCCAAGGTCTGTATTTCATATTTCTGAGCCATTCTGGGTTCAGCCTGTGGGTTGCATTACAGGGAGCGACGCTGCTTCACCAGCCAGCAGCCTCCACTTCCAAATTGGAATATTCCCGCTCCTAATGGCACGAAAACGCCTGCAAATGGGTGCTTGTTCAACATAAAAATTACCAGCAATTTGAGGATAAGTTATGGAGGATGTAATGCCTTGTATTACAAGGAGTGTGGTTCAGGAAAATTGAAGTGTGAATTGGAATCAGAAGGGGCGGCTTTGTTCTCTGCCAGGAGTTCAGTCCTGACCAAGACCTGAGGAAAATCACTGCCCTTCCTTCCCCAGAGCCTTTTATCTGCTGGAAAAGCTGTTTGGGTCGTGGTGTTCCCTTTCCCACGCAGAAAAGAAATAGGGGTTGTTAACTGAGCAGGAGCTGGGGAGATTCTGATTTTGTGGAGTCCAGAAAAAAGGAAAAGTGAAAATACTCCTTTAGAAATCAACCCAAAATCTCGCCCTCAAAGTTTCTTCCAGTCTTAGGGAATGAACGAGGTGTTCTCAGGGTGCTGGGCTGGCCCTTCCTGAAATGCTGAAGCAAAGGGGGCCGGTGTTCCCTGACCCCACAGGCAGGAATTTTTCCCATCAGTAAATGCTGGAGATCCTGGAGCTGGTGACACCTGCAGACCCCTTTGTGGAGATCTGGAAAATTCCATAGAATTTCATAACATTTGTAAAAACATTTGTCATAGAAGCCTTGTAGAGATTCTGCAAAAGATCAGAAACTGCAATATTGAGTAAAATTGCTCGAAACCAGGCTGAAAATGGGGAAATTCATGGAAGAGGCAGCTGGGACACTGGGGAGGGCTTTGGTTTGAGGGGAGGGAGGGGAAGGGTGGGTGAGTTTGGGTTCTCCAAGGTGTGCATGTGGCGGCGTGGGGATCTCAGTGCAGGGAATGCGGCTGGGAAACGAGCATCCTTTGGAATCCAGATCCCCCCGTGCGTGTTTGCAGCACGAGTTCCTCTGCAGAGCCAGCAGCTGTAAATCTGCCGGGTCTTTAACATGACAAAAGCAGCCCCAGCCTAAAATGCCCTTCTCCGTGAGAAGCAGCATGGAGCAGGATATGGAAAAGATTTCTCACAAAGTAGCTTGTGATTCAGATGGAAAATGTCAGGTTTTGAAAATTATTAATCTTTGTGCTGCACAAAACTGTCAGCTGTAGGGGCGTTCGGTGTGGGAGGTTCCTGCGGGAGAGCATTTCCAAATGGGGGCTTTTTTGGGGCTGTTTTTCTCTTTCCCTTTGTTTTTTCGGGGATTCTTTTGTTCCTTCCCCCACGGGGGGCTGAGTAAACAGGCAGCTGAAGCTCCCGATCGGGACAGCAGCAGAAGTGACAGGGAAGGGAGGTGAGGTGGTGACAGCAGAGTCAGGGGAGTGTCACCACCCCGGGCTCTGATTCACTGGGAGGGAAATGGAGCGGGGGGGATAACGGGGAATGAGTTAAGAGACGGGTAAACAACTGCCTGGGGGATGGTTCTGGGCAGATCCCTCACAGAAATGGGATTGGGGTGGGGGGATGCTGCCCCAGCCCTGAGCTGGGCACGTCCCAGGCGGGTCAGTCCTGCTCACCCCGGCAGGGTCTGGAGGGGCTCAGCACCCTCTGGGCTGGCTTCAGCCAGGGAAAAAGGGGGAAAAGTTCCAGGAAAGGCCCGTGGGAGGAAGCCCTGACTGTGAGGGTGTCCCAGGGAGATCGGGAGCAGGCAGCGAGGTTTTCTCTCCCTTCCAAACCAGGGGCAGCTCTTGGGGATGGCGGGGTCGGCTTGGCTTGGCTTTGCTGTCCCGTTTCATGTGGGACATCTTTGCTTTCGTTGCTTTATCCAAAGTTACTTGATTGGAAAGGGAAGAGTGAAAGAAGAATTGCAAAATATTCCCTTATCCAAACAATTAACACCACAGAAGTCTGATCATGTCCTAGTGCAGAAAACAGCTGCTGGGAGCTCCAGTAACAGAAACAAATCCAAATGCCTCACAGGTCTGGACCAATATTACAGTGCCGGGATGCTTCACTGGTTAATTTTAACTGCATGGAGGCCGTGTTTTGGGAGCTATTTGCAGCTGAATACCCTGAAAAAGCACAAAATGAGCAGCCAGAGCAGGCTGGTCCCTGCGTGTGGAACCCAAAACCGCTCCAGTGCCCAGAGCACAGCTCCCCCTCCTTGGTTTGCCGTGTTCAGCTGCTGCAGTCACGATGTCAAAATATTCCTTAAGTGCCACTTGTTGCTCTGATGGAGTTTACAGAGAGATCTAAAAATCTGGAGCTCACCCTCTCTGCATGTGTAGAGAACATCAATTAATTGGATCTTTCCTGTAGTAAGGGACACTGGGTACTTCAAAAGCTGGACAGAAATCCCAAATTGGTTTTGTAAGAAAAAACATTATAAAATTTTACATCCCAAACTGCGTTGTTTAACTGCAGATAAAGTTTGTTTCCCCAATCACAATGAAATAAAATTACAGAATATGAAGATCCATCATTAAATTTAATTTGTGCAAAGTGCAGCAAGGACTGGAAATGCCTGAAAAAACAGCTAATACGTGATATTACAGGAATTTGGGGAATCTGGTATTCTTCACCTCTAAACTCATATTTGAATTGGGCACTGTATGTTGGAATTACGTCTATTAATACTTAATGGTCCCAATTTTCTCAGCAAGTCGGTGTTACCTGAAGGAGCAGAAAGAGCTGCAGCACTCCTCAGTCCAGTTTTAATGAGCTCATCAGGGATTTAAGGCTCAGTTGTTGAGAATTGCACTGTGATGTCTTACTCGGCCACTGAGTGTCCCTAAATTGTAATTTCATCATTTACTATCGCCGTGGTCTCAAGCTCTCAGCATTGGAATAAAGGCCCCATTTCTGGAGCTTGGTTTCTCATTCAGCCTGTATGAAATGAAGCTGAGTTTCTCTCTGAGCTCCTGTTGTGGGGTTTTTTTTCCAAATGAGCATTTCCATATCGTTGTCTCAGTAATTAAGGTTAACTGAACCCACGTCTCATCAGAGACACAGCTCTGGGAGCAAGGCAGGAATCCACATGAGCAGGTGAAACATGACATTTTTAGTAGGAGAGGAGTTAGTCTGGGGAGTCCCCTCCTTCCCTCGTTCATCCATTTCTCCTGGAAGCTGCGGTTGTCCGCGCTGGGCAGGGGGCTGTGGTTTGATTTCAGCCTGGGAGGACGCTCGGGGTGAACTCTGTGCTCTGCAGGCACTCTGCTGGGCAATAAATGGGATTTTTGATAGTTCTGGACAGAAATGCTCCATTCAGGGCTCCTGGGGAGGAATTGTTGGGTCATTCATTGAGCGGCAGAGCAGTGTCCCCAGGAGAAGGGGCAGGGCAGGGTCGTCACTGGTGTCACTTTGGACACTGCGGGGCTGTGGTGGAGCTGCTGGGTGGTCCCTGAGGGATGGAGCCTCCTCTTGCCTCTGTTCCTGCTTCTGGATCTCCCCTGGCAGCGATCACAGCCCCTGATCCATCCAGGACAGCCCCTGGCTCTCATTTCCTTGGTACCTTTATACATAAATCTAAAATAATCCCAGGAGGGCAGTGATTCACGGCTCATTCCCCATTCCCCGTGTGTGGAACCGGCTCTGGCTAAAAGCAGGGATCTGTGGGAGGGGAAGTTCCTTTTGTGCTGGGAATTGTCCTGGTGCAATCGGAAAGTGGTGATTCCAGCCCCCCAGTCCCCGTTTTCCAGGCTGTAATTCCCTCCTGGCAGGGGCTGATGGTGGAGTTTGATGCTCAGCAAGGTCACTGTGCTCGGGAGAAGTTTGAGACTCCTCACACACCCCGTGCTGGGGGATTTTCAGTTACGGATCCATCTGTTTGGGATGCTGGAGAATCCTTTTCCTTTTAAAGATTTATATTGCTTGCATGCTGCTCAAAGAAAAAAAAATCTAGATTGTTAAATAAATGTATGAACGAGTAAAAGATTCTTCAAGTTCGTAACCCCCTTAATATTTAATAAATGCAATATATCATTTTTATAAATATGTATAGCTCAGATATAAATAAATTTAGGATCCAGAAGGGATTACAGTGGGATGCACATTCATCTCTGTGGCACAGGAAGGGCCAGGAATGTTTTATCAACAAATTAATCCTCGCTGGGGAAAATAAATGCCCTCCCCTGCTGCAGCCTGGGACGGGGTGGTTGGTGGAAATTCCTTTAATGAATTCCATGGGACTGGAAGTGCAGCCCTGCATGGAGCTCCAGAGTAATTCTGGCAGAGTCAGAGGAGAACGAAGGCTGGAATTTGTGGGTAAAGGTGGGATAATTTAAACTTCCCTCTATTTTGCAGGAATAAAGGTGTGAGTGAGTGGTGCCTCTGCCAGGGGCACAGGGATTGAGCAAGGACTTGGGAGCTTTGGGAGAGGAGACTGGAAAGAAGGAGAAGGGAGGACTGGGAAAATGGCCTCGCTCAGGGGCAGAAAAGCCTTTCCAGAGGAGCAGTTCTGTGTGTGCCAGAGCAGCCACAGCCCCGTTCCGGTGACACCCGGGGCCTCTGTTGGTGCCACTCTCAGGCGGGCTCTGTGTGAGGAGCGATTTGGGTGACAACGTTGGTGCTGCTGGTGGTGAGAAGCTGGGGCGAAAAGGGGCTGTGGGGGAAAAAGTGCCCGAAATGGGAGTCCTGGGGGGACAGAGCTTTTCTGCTCCATGAGGGACCCTGGGTGTGCTCCTGGCGGGGAGAGGAGGAGCTGGCCAAGCCTTGGCTTCCCTTCCAGGGACAGAGGAGAGTCCAGGCTGTGGCAGGGGCTGCTCCCAGCTCGTCTGTCCCTCTCAGACAGCCCCAGCCCTGATTCCAGGCAGTGTTTGTCCCCTTCCCTTCCCCACAGTCACTTCCAGGCTGGCTCTTGAGCCACAGGGAATGGAGGGAATGTCCCCAGGTGTGCTCAATCCATGGTCCCAGCTGGAGGAGCCCAGGTGCAGAGGTGGAGGTCTCGAGTGGCAGCCCCAGTGGGTGTGTCACCCTGTGCACTCGGCAGGAGAAATGAGATTTTTAACACCCAGATAAGCGGGGTTCGTTTGCGCCTGAAGATTCCCAGCACGCTGCTTGCGCCTGATGATATCCCAGATTTATTTCCACAACTTATTGCACATTCATTTTTTGGAGTTTCCATTGCGAAAAATTGCCGGGAGGGATGGATTTTGTCTTCCTCAGCTGGCAGAACAATTTTCCACCTGTCGCCCAAATATTTGATGGGAAGGATTATGGCAGAGCCGCTGGAAGTTTATACTTTATATCCATGGGAAGTGGGAGGGTCTGGAGAAGTTAATGCAGATATCAGGGGCTGGATTGCCGAGGTGGAGCTGCAGCACTTGTGAGTCCCAGCGTGGGCTGGGAACTGGGGAGAGACTGACGGAAGCACAGGAATGAGCTGGGCTGGGTGCTGGGGTTTTACAGAATCCCTGGCTCCCCACCAGGGCTCCATGGACGTGCTGGGTTTATTGGGAGTTCATTGATTTACTGAGGGTTCATTGATTTCTTACGGGGTTCATGGGTTTATTGAATGTTCATTGGTTTATTGAGGGTTCACCGATTTACTGAGGGTTCGTTGGTTTATTGAGGGTTCATTGATTAATTGAGGGTTCATTAATTTATTGAGGGTTTATTGATTAATTGAGGGTTCATTAAGTTATTGAGGGTTTATTGATTAATTGAGGTGTTCATTGGTTTATTGAGGGTTCACTGATTCATTGAGGGGTTCATTGGTTGTTGGTAGTTCATTGATTAATTGAGGGCTTTTTGATTAATTGAGGGCCTCATTGGTTTATTGAGGAGTTCATTGGTTTATTGAGGGTTCACTGATATACTGAGGGTTTATTGATTTATTATGGGGTTCATTGATTTATTGAGGGTTCACTGACTTACTGAGAGTTCACTGATTTATTGAAGGATTCACTGATATATTGAGGGGTGTTCCTTGTAGGGAAAATGTCACTATGCAGTAAAAAATCCACTGTATTATTGGGCAAAGGCATTTAAAGTTCATTAATGAAACCAAATCTGGCTTTTTTGCTGTACAGCAGCCAGGAAAAAAAATCAAGAATCCTGCTAAAAGCATTAAAGAACTAGGAATAAATGGAGATGAGCAAGCTGGTGTGGTGGAAGATTCCCTGCCCGTGGCAGGGGTGGAATGGGATGAGCTGGGAGGTCCCGGTGGAGTGGGGCTCCTCAGGATTTGGTTCTGTGTCTCCCAGTCTCTCCTGTGGCTCTCCTGTGCTCAGTCCTTGCTAAATACCCTGTCCTGGGGCGCCAGCAAATCCCTGAGCCAGGGGAAACAACAAAGGCTTTAAAGGATTCCACGTGGGCAACAAAATCTGCCATTTCCATCAATTTCTGAGCGACTTCCAAAAAACGCACTTTGCGTGGGGGCTGGGGTCATCTGATTAAGCAAATGTAGGCAAATCTCACCGAGTTGCTTCTCTGACTGAATAATGACTCAAATTTCATCATGGAAACTGTTCCAGGCAGGAGGAAATTCTCTATTCTGGAACAGGCTTTTTATTTTTCCATCCCCTGACTTCCCTGGCAAGCTGAGCACACGAGGGAAAGGCACTTGACTTTATTTGGTGCTGGAGGAAATCCTGGCCCCAGGGGGTTAAAGTCCAGCAGGAATCAGAGGTGTTGGATACATGGAAGGGGAGGAATGTGAATATTTGGAATATTGGCCACTCCAGTTGTGTTTCTGCTCCTGAATGGGCCTGTCCCAAGGAGGGGTTGGGATGTTCAGCTGGGAAAAGACTTTTTCCTTCTGGATTGGGGGCAGAAAACGTCCAAACCAGCAGGAAATAACCCAGTGCTGCTGCCAGGATTTGTAAATTCAGGGGGCTTGGGAAGAGGAGGCCAAGGGGGAGGAATTCCTGAGCAGGACAAGGAGGTTGGAGGGAACTGGGATCGGTTTTATGTGGGAATGGCCCCTGAATGGAGGAATCGCTTCAGGGCAGTCAGAGAAATCAGGAAAAACCCAAACCCCCAGGCAGAGAGGGAAAGCAGCTCCCTCTGCTCCCGGGGCTGCAGGGTCAGAGAGGGAGGAAGTCAGCCCCGTCTGGGACTTTTAGAGCTCTGTTTTTCTGGTACCATCAAAGTGTAAAACGGGTTGTGTTTAGAAACCTCGGAAAAGTCCTTGCACAATTTATTGTCGGATTTGTTTGCATTTATCATTATTCACGTGGCTTGTTAGGGGCGCTTCTAACTTTTGGGGGTTTTTTAATATAGAAAGATAATGCTGCCGACTTTAAATAATTCATAATTTGAAAAAAAAAGTTCAGAACTCACAGTTTTTCATTGGTTTAAACATCTCATTTTAACATCTAAATTACCCTAATCAGTTTTGAAATATTGACTCATCCCTGTCTGTTGCTGTCCACATTTCCTAATATGCTCTGACAACAGCAGTGTGTTTATTCCAGAGAAGAATTTAATGTTTGTTCCTGACTTTTTTTTTCCCCCTCCTTTCTTTCTCATTTCTATTATTGTCATAAAAAGATTTAAAGTCCCTTTTGGCCTCGTGTGCAGAGCATAAAACACAAAACCCTTCCTGAAAGGTAATTTTCCAGGAATGAAAAGCACAAGAATTGTGTGTCAGGCTTTGCTCCTCTGTCATTTGCTGCTGCTACAAAACAGCTTTTTTTGTGTAGCTCCGAAGGGCCTAAATCCCAAAACCTGACAAGGAAAACCTCGGGGATTTGCAGTCAGCCCCTGGGAAAGTTCCAGCAGCTTCCAGGGGAATTTGAATTCGAGTGAGGGCACAGCAAAGGTGATCACAGAGGGAGAGGCATTAAGGTAAAATTCTGAGTATTAAGGGCACTTTGGGAGAGGCTTTGCTCTGCTCAGCAGCTCCTGCAGGTAAATGGGTAAAATGTTATTTATTCGGGAATGTTGTGCTGATTCCACCTGGAGCATGAACGTCCCGCAGAAAGCAATGCCTGGCTGAGGCTGCTGGGGACGGGAAGTCATTCCTGCTTGTGTGTGCTGGGGCCTTGGCTGGCTGGATTTTCGAAAACGATGAAGATGTTCCTGGATTTACCTGGTCATGTGAAAGGATTTCCTTGGGAGGGAGCCATTCCCAGCCCCAAAAGCTCCCTGACACCCCACAAAAAGCCAGACCACACAATCCAGACAAGACCTGCTGGGAAAAATTCACCCTGGATTTCAGTGGGGCTGGGATTTCCTCCTCCGTGCCTTGCCCTAAATAGCAAATTCAGTGGAATGGCGCAGGGTCAGGGGAAGTTCTCCAGCTGGGTGATCCTTGTGGGCTCAGCTGCTGCTCTCCCTGCGCACGGGGGGTGCTGCTGCCTTGTGGAGCCTTGACGGGAGCCTGGGATTTCCCATGCCCCTCTGAAATCTCATCGTGACGTTTTTTGTTATTTCCCGTAAAGCTGGGATTTAATAAAGCCTGCAGGGACGCAGCGTTACTGGAGATTGACAGGATGGAAATGGGCGTCAGCGTTCAGGAGTAGAGCGCTGAAAGTTCTGATAATATTTTATAAAGCACCCCGAGAAGGGGTTTAAAGCACGGAACTCGTTTGAAGGTGGCTGTGATTTCCCAGCACAGCTCGGGGAGTGTTTGCACACACAGAGCTCCGTGCTGAGGGACAGCTACCTGGATTTAACAGAAATAAAACAACGTTCTCATCATTCTGTCATCTCCCAGACACGGGAAGGGTTCAGTTTTCCTTCACAGCACCACAACTTCCCTCTCATCTGCCTTAATTTCATTGCTTTGGGTTCAGTCAGATCTCTCGTGCCCTCAGCTGCTTCCTCTCTGATCCCGGGCTCCCTTCATCCTCACACGTCTCCTCTGTTATCCAGACTGGGTGTGCTCAGTGCTCTCTGATCTTCCTTCAGAAATCAATCCCCTTCCCACTTAGATTTGTTGCTTTCCTCTGAATTTTCGCCAAAAACCGACGGAGTACTGAAATAAATTCCAGCATTGCTGGAGATCAATGGGAATTTCCCAGGTTTGACAGGAGCAACGAGGATTTGACTGGATGGGAGTTGTTAGAAAGGCAGAGCCTCTCTTCCAGAGCCTCTGGAGTTCAGGAACTGAGGCACCCAGGCTCATCCCCTGCTGGAGGAATGCCCTTGGCCCCTGATGGCAGCTGAGGATCTGAATTCTGAGAGGATGTGTAGAAGTGGTGAAAACTTCTACGTTCACATTCTGCAGCTTCTGAACCCTCAGTTCCCCACCTGTGGGGCAGTTTTGGGATGGTATTGATGCTGTTTTGTGTTTGACAGTCCTTACACTTCAGTTATTTGATTTCTTTCCTCTGTGTGTGTGTCCTTGCAAAGCCCAGCCTGGCAGCTGCTGAGCTCTGCAGGTGCTCCCGGGGTAAAACCGATCTTAAATAAGACCCAAAGTGGATTTTTCACTCCAGCAACAAAACGAGACGGTGGAAAAAACCACGAAAAATGTGAATTTTCCTGTCGATGCCTTTCAGGAAATGAGAACAGCGAGTCCCTGCCCGAGTCCATCCCCTCCGCCCCGGGGACTCTGCCCCATTTCCTGGAGGAGCCGGACGATTCCTACATCATCAAGAGCAACCCCATCGTGCTGCGCTGCAGGGCCGTGCCCGCCATGCAGATCTTCTTCAAGTGCAACGGGGAGTGGGTGCACCAGAACGAGCACGTGTCCCACGAGAGCCTGGACGAGGCCACAGGTGAGCCAGGAGCCATGTCCGGGATAGATCCCTAACCTTGACCCTAACCCTAACCCTGACCCTAATCCTGACCCTGACCCTAATCCTGACCCTGACCCTAACCCTGACCCTAATCCTGACCCTGACCCTAACCCTGACCCTTACCCTAACCCTGACCCTAATCCTGACCCTGACCCTAACCCTGACCACGCCAGGGAGCTCTGCAGGGAACTGGGGTTCCTCTGTTTCAGTTTGTAGCAGGAGCTGGAAATAGGGAAACTGCAGTTCTTACGGGATTCCTGCTGGGTTGAGCCCCGGAGTTGCCCCCAGCCAGGGCAGGAACTGGGGTGGGAATAACCCAACCAGGAGAGATCCACCGTGTCCAGCGCGTGTGGAAGAGAAGAAAATGAGAAGGGAGAGATTTGGGAGTGGTCAGATGTGATCAGCTCCAAGCAGTGCCTGTATCTTTTGTCATTTAGCAGCATCCTGATAACTATTGCACACCAATTTAATGCTGTGCTCCACAATGCTGGGTGTTATGCTTTTCTCCCCTCTCCAATCCCAGCATTGCTAGGCAACCCCCAGCCTTGGCAGGAGCTCTGTGTGTACAACACCTTCTCCAGCAACACAAGAAATCCCTTTTTTAGAGGCAAAAATGCCATTTAAAAAGAAGTTGCACCTCCTAAAGTAGTGCTTGGCATTCTTTTGAAGTGACACATTCTGAAGAAATTTCGTATTAGAGGGGTTTTTTTTATAAATGCTAATCTGAATGAATTTTAATTTTTTACAGTTACCTTTTCAGAAATAATTTAATAGGCATAACCTTTACTTCTAAAGGCCCTGCTGAATCAATATGGGAGAAATGTCATCCCTAAAAGCTTTCCTTCCATATGGTTACAGAAAATCTCTCTGTGAGTGCTGCAATTATGTTTTCTAAGCTTTGGGTTAATAACAGAATAAACCAAGATTGGTAACAGGAGCTTAAGGTTGAGGTTTGAGACTCAGAGGGACAGGGTTGGGATCACGGAATGGTTCGGGTTGGGAGAAACCTTAAAATCCACCCAGTTCCAGCCCTTGCCACGGGCAGGGACACGTCCCCTGGCCACACAAACGCTGCAGGGTCGGGTTTATTAGCCCAGGGGTGGAGGTGCCCCAAAGGTCAGGACCCCAAAAACCAGCGTGGTGCAGGCAGGGCAGGGTCCAGGTGTTCCCAAAGTGCCAGAGTGGGCCTCAGAATGGGCACAAAAATGCAGGGAGAGGCAGCACTGAAGGGAATTCTCTCACCATGATCCATACCCACAGCCAGGAATTAGTTTGGAACTCCTCAGCCTTCAGTGAGCAGCAGCCTGTTGGGGATTTTGGCATTAATGTGCAATGCCCTCATTTCTGGAGTCCAGTCTGGGGCACAACCGAGTCTGTCCCCAAGCACAGCGCGGGTCCTGCTGCCCTGGGGGCTCCAGCTGGGAACAACTGCACTGGGATTTGTGCCAAAAATTGGGCTTTTGGTTAAAGGGGGGGTTCCAGGGCCTCACTGCACTGAAGGGCTCTGTGCCTCTCCATCCTTCCAGTGCTTGTGTGGGATCAAAATTCCAAGAGGATGTGAGGAAGTGGTGAAAAATAGCAACCAGAACCCCAGACCGGAGCAGATTTGGTGCTGGATGAAGGGAATGTGTCTGAGCACCTGTGTGGGTTCCTGGCAGAGGGGCTGCAGTGCCACTCGGGGGTGTCCCAAGGCAGGGTGTGCCCTGTCACCCTGAGGAGCACTGAGCCCCATTTTTCATAATTTTGGTTTTATGGCAGGGGAATAAAAACCTCAGAGTAGCCCAGGAGTGTCTGTGAGCCCGTGGAGCAGCAGCAGGAGAGGGAGGGTTTTGTAGGACACTGCTGCTGTCTGGGAACGTCTGGAAGGCTTTGCCTGAAGTGTCCCTGTGGTGGTTTCGCTGCCCTGCCTCTGCTTTTCCTGTTTATTCCCAAACGTGGCAGAGCAGGGACTTTGTTCTCATCAAGGGAGAGCCGAGCTCGTGGACGCTGCTGTGATGGAAGTGTGATAGTGAGGGGCTGGTGAATCCCCTCGGCTGCATTTCCTGCACACTGCCCTGGGCACTCCAGAACCTGCACAGGTATTTCAGGTCGGGGTTTCAGCAGAGGCTCGCAGAGTTTGCTTGTCTGATAACTGGAAGGATTACAGCAATAACTGCTGTCAGTGTTTTTCTCATTTAAACAAATAAAGCTGACAAATGCTGAAGTTCTCTGCAGTTCTGTTATGTTTAGTACACGGAGAGCAATTATTCATCTGCTGCCATCGTCGGTCTGCGTGCAGCTCGAGCATCCAGCAGAGCCCATTAGCATATCAGTGCCACAGCCAGCACTTGATATTCTGCACGGCTCTACTGTAAAACAAAAGATGATGGTTCTAATTTGCACAATAATTTAAAGGGTTGGGCTCGCAGTGCTTATTAGAGTTATTGGAGTCGCAGGTAAAATGTTGCTGTTGTTTATGAGGTGCCTGGTTTTATTTGCACGGATTTTTCACCCGTTGTCACTCCCCATGAACGATTTTCCCGGCGTTTCTCGAGGTGCAGAGGGGAGGTGGATGTGTTTGCTGGTGAAATACAGGGGTGATAAATGAAGAATATTCCTCTCCTCCCAATAGGTTTGCTTTCTGTCGTTGTTCCTAAAACAAATGAAAATAGATGCACTTTCTCCATAAACAAAGTATTACTTCCCCCAAACACCCCAGGTTCTCCAGAGGTCCCGTCCAACCCCAGCAATTCTGAGATTCTGCAGTTTTGGATGCATTTATTTTGTCTATGGGTAAATTGGGAGGCCTTTAAGAGGATCTGAATTCCTACCTGGCCCGTTCTCAAAACGCTGAACTGCCAGCTTCCCCAAACCGTGTGCTCTTTGTTTGCCACATTAAATACAGGCTGATTTATAGATTAATTAAACGCCGTGTCAATGAAAGGAAGAGCCAGGCTGGAGAATATTCCGCCTTAATAAATCTGGAGCTGTAAATGCCTGAATTCACTGACGCCTGCTCAGAAATTTGCAGCACCCAGGAGCCAAGAAATGGCTTCGGCTTCTCCAAAATTCATCATCAAGTGATGATTTTTTGCTTGGTGTCAGAATCCTGTTGTTGTGAGCAGGGGCTGTGCTGGGGGAGCTCCCACACCTCTGCTTCTCTTTGCTGCTTCCCAAAATCCTCAGAGCAGCTCAGGAGCAGAGGGAGCAGGACCTGGGTGTGTGAGTGGGGTCAGCACAGCTCGGGCTAATCCAGGGAGGGTTTTCCCCTTGGGAAGCTGCTCCTTGGAGGTGGGAATGGCTGGTGGGATCCCAAACCCTCAGCCAGGGCAGCCCTGCTCTGTCAGCAGCACCCAGATCCTCTCTGAGGGAACTCACTGGAGCTTCTCTTACCTTAAACCTGAACGGATCTCTCAGCAAAACATTTTTGTGCCAGAATCCAAGGATTTATGGCTGGCAGAGCTGGGATGGTTTTGTTGAGGGGGTGCATTTTCCTGGCAGGGTCTCTGGCAGAGCCTTTGTTCCTCCGGGTTTGTTGTCACCGTGTCAGAAAATAAAGGGAGGCTTTGTAAACAGCTTTGTTGAAAACAGCACCAACACGGGGAAAACAAAATGTAAATAAAAGCAGCCAGGTAAACTGTGTTTGTTTGTTGCAGGGGGAATAAATATTTGAGGGGCTGAAGGGATTCTTGAGACAACTTGGGGAGCTGTCAAGGGTCTGTCCCTGTCTTTGGGTTTCATTGTAAGCCAGGCTTAATGAAAAGGAGTAAAAATCCCCTTTGCCTGTTGCTGGAAAAGTATCAAATATTCTGTATTTTTTATAGTATTTAAAGCTTGTCTGAGTTTCCCCTCTCTGGAGCATCCCCAGTGAATCCCGTCCCCGCTCTTGCCAGAGGAGCACATTGACTTCCCAGTCCTTTGAGGAGCGGATGCCCAGCTGTTAATGATGCCTGAGATTAAGTGGAAGCCAATTTTTATGGAGTTCAGGTTTAGAATTCTTGCTGCTTTATAAACTCCACAGGCATGAAATACGGTGAGATTGGGTTTGCCTCCATTTCCAGTGGAGGGGAAATAACTGTCTGGGGACTGCACCGGAGGAGAGAGGAGGAAGAACAAGGAGGGATTGTTTTCTATTTTCATTTAACGTTTTCCCGACTCTCTCAAATGGTTCCCAGTGCCTCTGAACCCGGGTTTGGATTGGATTTCCTCTCCCAAGGCTGTCATGCCGAGGTGGCTGCAGGTCTGGGGAATATCCCAGGGGTGCAACACCAAAGGCGTGTGAGGCTTCTGGAGGTCTGCAATTTACCTTCAGGCTCTGTCTGAGGGAAATGCTCCTGCTCTGAAGGGCCACGGTGCTCAAGGGAGGTTTTCAAGGGCACGGAGATGTCAGACTGAAAGACATTTTTATTGTGTGTGATTGAATTCCAGACAAACATCCTGGGCGAAGGAGGCACCAGAGATGGGGATTCTGAGGGAGGTGTTGAGTGTTGCAAAGACCCCAGCGTCACTCGTGGGACTCAGTGCATTATGACCTGCTCATCTTACAGAGTTTAATTAGTGGCAATTCGTTATTGTGCGAGTAATTACAGCTTTGCCCTGATGGAAAACCTTGTTTTGTTGATTAAAAGGACAGGTTTGGGTCCCCTCGGCCTCACCCCCGTGCCTGTCCCTGCTGATCCTCTGCCTCTCCCCGCTCAGGGCTGAAGGTCCGGGAGGTTTCCATCAATGTGACGAGGCAGCAGGTGGAGGATTTCCATGGCCCGGAGGATTACTGGTGCCAGTGCGTGGCCTGGAGCCACCTGGGCACCTCCAAGAGCAGGAAGGCGTCCGTGCGCATCGCTTGTGAGTAAATCCCGCTTTTCTGGGGGGTTAAGGGGTGGGAAGGCTGGGTTTGGGGTTAAATATCCATGGAGGTGGTCAGGCACCTCTGTCTGTACAAACCCTCCCCACGGGATGCTGCAGGAACATCCCAGGAAGCCACAGGTGTCAGCAGAGGAAAAAATATCCCTCCTTTCTTGGGACAAAGCCATCCCAAAGAGAGCCGAGGCTGCCACGGGAACCCTGGCATTCCTGCAGGGCACTGAGCTGGTGTTGGCGAGAACAAATGATGGAGCTGCTGTCCATGGAGACATTTAGGGATGGGGGATGATCTTCCACTTGTGACATCCTTGATGTGCTGTGGCATCGTCACTCAGCACCCACAGACCCTGCTGGGAGCTGCAAAAGGGGGAAATGCACCAAATGCCCCCAGAGGGACAGCAGAGACACAACCCCAAACACAGCTGTCACCGTCCAGGCCTCAGGCCGTTCTTGGAATCAGACCTGGGGTGTTCTCCTGACAGAACCAGAGCCTGACACCAGCAGGGAATTCAGGGATTGCTTCCCCCAGTCTGTGGTGAGCCCTTTCCCGTTAACCCCCAGCTCAGGTCTCCCCTTTGCAGTCCTGGGAAGCCTGCAAGGACCTGGGAGAAATGTTCCCTGGGAGAGGAGGGCTGGAGCACAGGAGAAGCCCTGAAGGGAGACTTTCCAGGGAGTGTTCCAGCACTTCTTGACAATATAAAATGGTGTCTTCTAACAGGATAAACATTAACGGGATAAAACAAACATTTGTCAGAAGTAAAAGGACGGTGTAAGGAAACCTTCATTTCATTAATGGCAGACTTTTTTTGTTGGCTGATTCAGTCTGAATGTCTAAATACGTGTAAATTCAATTTTTTATTTCACTGCATTAACTGTCATAACACTGAGCTAATAATTCCCCTGCACTGCCGAGCTGAAAGGACCTTTATCTGAATTGAATTTTTATTGACTTTTCTCTGCACTGTGATTTCCCAGCCCCACAAAATGGCAATTTGAGCCAAGCTCAGCAGGAGCAGGAGGAGCCGTGTGCTGGGGCTTTTAAACCCCTCACTGTGGGACCAGTTCTTCTTCCCAGTGCCCCAGAGACCCCATTAACCCCACACTGCTCTGAAGAGGCTCTTCAGCTCAGCCTGGAGTGTTCTGAGGGTGCCTGGAGGCTTTGTGTGGGAGCTGAGCTCCTCTCTGCCCGCTCCTGTGCTGTTCCTGCTCAAAGCCGAGTGTTTTGATGGGAAAAGCAGCAATTCTGGGGGGCAGAGGTGAAGGGGCTCCTCAGGCACAGCAGGAGCTGCAGAGGGAACATCCTGGGGCACGGATTTATGGCTTGGGGAAGACCCTGAGGAGGATCAGGGATGAGACCCTGCAGGTCCAGTCTGTGGCAGAAGCCAGAACATCCTCACAGCGCCCCTGTGCACTGAGGAACTGGCGACTTTACTTCATCCTTTTTTTTTTTATTTTGCACTTAAATCCCCAAGTTTCTGAATTGTGAATCGAGTCCACAGCGTTGCAGCACTTTATATTTCTCCAAAGAAGCAGGTGAGTATTTCTCTGTGATAGTGGGGAAGGCAGAGCAAACGGATCCTGCTCTGTTTTTCATCCTAATAAAGGCATTTGTAGGCACAAGCGCAGCCCGGCTGTTAATGAATGCCTTTTTAAAGAGAGCGCTGGAAAAGATATTGGTTATCTGGGGGGGGAAATCGACATTAACAAAGAGTCATGGAGAGG
This sequence comes from Corvus kubaryi, assembly GCF_017639235.1. Lineage (NCBI taxonomy): Eukaryota > Metazoa > Chordata > Aves > Passeriformes > Corvidae > Corvus > Corvus kubaryi. Next base: position 2,427,292 of record NW_024581080.1, read on the forward strand.
AGAGTGCAGGCACTGAGAGCATCTTTGTGCAGCGAGCAGCTGGCTCAGATAAGTCCTCAGGCGTTCTGTAAAATATCTGGGAGCGCTGGGGAGGCGCTGCAGTGCCAGGCTCTGTTTCATCAGGTGTGAGCAAGGCAGGGAGTTGAGTCAGTAAATCCCCACTGTGGAGCCTGAGACAGTGGGGAGGCGATGGGAGTTCCTAATGGAACACCTCAAGCAGCAAGGCACGTTCCTGAGGCTTTGCTTTGCTTCCACAGCAAGGAGACTCCACAGATTCCTGGGCGTGTCTGGGATCCAGTGATCCCAGCTGGATCCAGCTCTCTCCATGTCTGTTCTGGTCTGCCCAGACACCCAGAGGTGCTGCAGCAGCTCTGAGACATTTCTTAACCTCAGTTATCACCTGGGCAGCGGTGTCTGGAGTGGAGCAATTTGTCCCCAGCGTGGAACTAAGGTCACAGGTTGGACCTGATGATCTCAAAGGTCTTTTCCAACCTAGTTCATTCTGTGATTCTGTGAATTGCTCCCAGCCCCTTCCCCCTCTCCCTGCAGCTTTCGGGGTGAGATGTGAACAGATCAGAGTTATCCGGCACTGCTCTGAGCAGGCCAGGCCTGGAGTCACTCACCCTCGGGATTCCACGTGGTTCCTGCGTTGAGCTCTCCAGTTTTGGGATGGGATGCACGGCTGGAACCTGGGCTGGGGATTCTGGCACTGCTTGTGTCCAACACAGACGGGTTTGGAGAGCGGAGAAATGGGAATGCAGCTGGAGATGATGGGATCCAGGGATCCAGGAGGGTGGCTCAGCCTGCAGCCCCCACGGAGCTTTGGGGCAGGAATGCCAATTGTGATGAATTCTTGTGTCCAACCCTGCAGATCTACGGAAGAACTTCGAGCAAGACCCTCAGGGCAAGGAGGTTCCCATCGAGGGGATGATTGTCCTGCACTGCCGGCCCCCTGAGGGTGTCCCCGCAGCCGAGGTGAGGTTTGGGATGGGGACAGGGGGCACAGGAAAAAGCTTTGGGATGGGGGAAGGATGGGGGAAGCAAAGGGCTCAGCTCCCGTGGGGTGCTGGAGGTGTTGGTCCCAGTGCTCTTCTCCCCAGAACGCCTCAAGTGTCTTTTTTGGATTTGCTAAGTTTTCAAAAGCATGGCTTTTTATCCAAATTCTAGACTGTTTGCTGAGAAATCCTGGTTTTCAGATGGTTTTCAAGTCCTGTTCTTCCAAACCAAAAGCAGATTGTTGCTTAATTTCCCAGGAATTACTTTTCTCCTCGAAAAACAAGACAGAGAAAAAGGCAAACCTAAAAATATTACAATAAATGGTTGCTGGGGAGAGAAAATCTGCTGCAAGTAATAGTTTGGTGGGGTTTGGCTTAGCTTTAAACAGGCTTTTTGTGATGAGAGCTGGATCTTAACAGGAAAACAACGGGGATGCCTTAAAACGGCAATAACCAGGCTGCTCCTGGAGGGAGAGGTTTGAAGTCGGTCGTGTTTAAAAATCTGCTGCAGGGGCTGTAAAAAACCCAGGGAAATGTTGCATTTCTGATTGCACCCTGCAGTTCTCCCCAGCACCTTCAGGGGAGTGAGAGCAGGGATCACTCAGGGGTTGTTTCTGCCACTTATCCCCAGTGTGGCTGGGGTTGGTAAGAATGGGAGGAAGAAAGGAAAATTAACTCCGGAGAAATGTGTGCTTTTAGTTAATGAGAAGGGTCTGGAGCAGCTGTCCCTGGAAATAAAGAGGAGAAATGCAGAGACACCATCAGGGAGGCAGAAGTGCTAAAGGAGAGGAAAATGAGGCAGAAATGGGCTCAGTGAGTGGCTGGATTGGTATCCAGGTTTCTGGTGTGCATTACTCTGTCAGTCCAATTTCTGCTCCGACCTTCTCCTCGGCTCCGTGGCATTTTCACTCGTTACCAGAAAAATGGATGTTGCATTACAGAGAATTGCCAGAATTGCTGAATGTGCGCTCTGGAAAATGGATCTGTTTTGTAGACAAAACAAACCCCCAAAGGTGTGGCTCCCAAAACAGCCTTGGTCCGTTTGAGTTTTACTGAGGATTTTAGAATTCTTTGAGCTGGCAGCTTTACATTCCTGAGTTAAACAGGGAGTCTGTCTTCCATGGAAGGTAGGAATCATGTCCAATGAAAACCTGACATTTTAATTGCTTGCTCCAGATTAACATGGAGGAGTTCCCAACAAACCCTGATTTACTGCTGTTGACAGTACAATTGTTATTGCTGCTAATAAAGCTGGTAAATCTCACCAGGTCAGGTTTGCTTTGGCCAATAAAACGTCCCATAAAGGCTCAAGCTAATTCTGGGCTCATCAAGTGAGTGAGTCTTTAGAAGGTGGGTTAAACCAGTTAAACCGTGGCTCTGGGCTGGGGGGATAAAGTCAGCCTTATTTCTAAGTTTAAGGACAGCCTGCCCTGTTTAACTCATGGCTGAGGAATAACTGAGCCTCAAAGGCTCCCTCAGGGATTGTTCTGTGGGTGCTGAGCAGTGCTGAGGGTTACAAACCCCAGCGCTGGCAGCGAATCCGTGGTTCTGATCCAAGAATTTATTTCATTCGAGTTTGGATGCAGCCCTGGATGGAAACATAAGGCTGGAAATGACTCCGGACAAAGGAGCTCGTAGTGTTGAGACGCAGAGTGGGTGCTGATTGGGGCATTGTCGGTGTTTGTTCAGCCCAAAGAGAACTGCAAACAAGGGGGGGAGGAGGCTCCAGCCCCTTCCCTGCTCCGAGCCAGAGCCTCTCCCTTGGGGAGAGTTGGTTATTCCGAGTGCAGAACTTCTGGAGCATTGTTAGTTTGGTTATTCCGAGTGCAGAGCTTCAGGAACGCTGTTTTCCCAAAATCCAAACACATTCCCTGTGCTGGCCACCACCCCTCACAAACGCATTCCTGGCAGTGGCTGGGAAGGGCTCTGAGCAGCCCCTGCAGTTCAAACTCTTCACACCTGGAGTGAAACCTCAGTTCCCAGTTAGTTATGGGAACCAGCCCCATGATCAGGGATAGAAATCTTCTTCCCTGGAACTGTTCTTTCTGGACCCTGGAGGTGCTGAAACTCTCCTAAACCTAAGGCCAGAAGTGTTAAAATAAATGCTCTTAACCTGTCCCACAGCTTGATGTGAAAATTCCTGTCATCAGCCCTGAAGGTGTGGAAGGCAGGGATATTTTCTAGTGATGGCTGGCACAGTTTCCTTGGAATTACCTTGGAATTACCTCCCCAGGAGGGAGAACCTTTCATTTCCACTGTTCCTCTCCACATTTCTGGTCACTGCTCAGATCCTCTCACCTGGTGCTGATGTTTCCTTGGCCAGAACTGAGTGAGTGGCTCCCAGCAGCTCCTGGTGCTGGTTAGGAAATATTTGATCCTCTCCCAGGGGTGCTGATGCCGTGGTGTGCCCTGGGGCCCACCCCTCCCTGTGCCTGTGTGCAGGAAAGGGAATTTACCTGAGCGGCATCAGCGGGGTTGCACAGGCCAGTGGTGCCCCTCTGTCCTAATCCCATTCTTCAGTTTTTTGGTGGTGGGGTGGGACAGCAGGGATGGATCACACAGGGATCCAAAGCAGAGGGTCTTTAGGGAGAATTCCTGTAAAAGAATTTTGTTGGGAGCAGTGTCTGTTCCTGCCATCTGTTCGGAAGGAGAGAGGCTTCCAGCAGCAGTGGGAACACCCAGATTAAGTTTGCTTTTATACGTGTTCGTTTCTGCACACAACAAGTGGAAAATCAGTTAGGAGAAGAATTAAAGGGCTGGATCCACAGTTTGAGCGTGTCTGAAGTGAATATGGCTTAAAACTCAGCTTGTGGGAATGAATTTCCCAGCAATGGCAGCTCGTGTGACTCTGGGGCTGCTCTGCTCACACAGTTCTGTTTGGTAAATGGTCTTTAAGCTGAGTAACACATCAGTGAGAGCAAAATCCAGGGATTACAAATAGGGAGCAGCAAAATTCCAGCTCAGCTCTTCCAGGGCTGCCTCAGGAGCCCCAGACCGGGCTGGGCAAGCTCTGGGTGAAGCTGCTGTGCCCTGGCTCCCTCAGCAGCACATTCCAGCTGCTCCTGCTGGCCACGCCTGGAGGCAAAGGCTGACCAAGGAGCAGCTCCCTGGGCCTGCAGCCCCTTTCCAAGAATTTGATTGCACTCCCGAAGTCCCCCTCTTGTGCTGGAACTCTGTGGATGTGCCTGGGTTTGGGAACAACAAATCCTCCCGTGGCAGCAGCAGTGGAGAGAACCGAGTTAACCGAGGTCTCCCCTCATGTTTTACCCTTTCAGATAGTCTGGATAACCTTAGGGAATGCTGAAACCATTCTGAATCCAGGGACAGGCACCTCCTTCCCAGGTTCACATCCTGGAGCACCTGGCTCTGCTCCTGAAGCTGCTGCTTGTCCTGGGCAGGTCCAGCTCAGCTGCCTTCAGCCCCTCTGCAGCCCACCCTGGATTTATTTCTGCCCCTACAGCCCACCCTGGATTTATTTCTGCCCCTGCACTCTTTGGGAGCAGTTTCCCATCTCCAGAGTTCTCCTCTGCAAAGCAGGGAACACAAGACCACTCTGCACACCTCTGCTTTGGGAGGGTGTGGGGGTTTGGGGCACCCTGGCTGCATCACCACAGCAGTAAGAGAGGAAGAAAACCCAAATCCTGGTGCTGGGCAGGCTGGAAAAGGCTTTTAAATCCTCTTCTCATGCATTTACATAGCGAGCAGAGAGAGCTGGTGAGCAGCTGTGCTTGCAGGCATCAGCACCCAACCCAAATAAATTCAGTTTTTATGAGTTAAGCATCGAAATGAAAAAGAAAATGCAGCATTTAAATAGAGCAGCTGAAAATCCCCTGCTGTGGCAAATGTTGATTCAACTCTTGCAGAGTCTCTGCTGGCAGGGGCTCGGTGGGACCGGAGCCATTCCTTTCACTATTGATGTGGAGCTGGCCTGGGGAGGAGTCAGGCCTGGTTCCAGTCCCTCAGCAGCCGCTCCCCAGGGAGATATTTATTAATTGTGGGCAGGAATTGTGTCCTTTGGCTCAGGGTGGGCTCTTGAGGGACAGGGGGGACCCTCAGGGATCCAGGCAGGGACCTGGCCTCGGACCCCTGAGCCCGAGTGCATCCCTGGGGTTGTTTCACACCACAGGGCTCAGAGGAAATGCTTCTGATTTTGTCCTTGCTGAAAATGAGGGGGAAGGGAGGGAAGTTCCTCAGAAATGTGGATTGCAATGTTGCTTTTGCCAGAGCCACAGTTCGGCCTGGCAGGTGAGGGTCTCTCTCCAGGCCGACCTTGCTCTCTGTGCACAGCCGGTGCTTTGGGAAGGAATCTGGGAAGGGAAGAGAGGCTTCTCTGTCAGAAGGACATTTCTAAAGCCCTGTGTGTGCCAGGGGCACCACACACGGGGCATTTCCTCCAGGGGCACCCCCTGCAGCAGCTCTCCCTTAGTGCCTGCCCTTCCACATCACTCTGGTACCAGGGAGAAACCTCCACTCAGCCTAAACAGGTGCATGAAAAGAGCGTCGAGTTACTGAGGTGAAATGTTTCTCACCCTTGGGCTGTGCTGTTTTTTTGGTGTTTGCTGTGTTCTGTGGTTCACAGTTGTTTATGGCGGCTGGGTTATTACTCTGTGTCATTCCCTCAGCAGCTCCTCAGCTCCAAGGAGCCTCACACTGCTTTCAGATGACTTTTAGGGCATGTCCTTAACCTCTAGCCTGGCATAAAGTGCCCCCTGTGTTCAGCTCCTGGACCCTGAGTGTGGCTGATAAATGGCTCAGTTCAGCCTGGAGGATGTGAGAGGGAAACTGGGGCAAATGAGCCCATTCAGAGCAGAGGGGACGTGTGGGGAGTCCCAGCAGAGCTCAGAGCTCTCCCTGTTTGCTCCCCACGGTCTCCTCTTCACTCATCCCGGTCCTGATCAGGTTTATCAAGGGGCAATTGTGCAGCCCTGCCTGGGGTCAGGCAAGCAGGGACGCCTGCAGTCAGAACCTCAGGCCATGGGTCACCCAGCAAGTGGCACGGGTTGGGTTTGCTTCCTGTTCATGGACTTCTGGTCTGTTCATAGGCACTGCTCCATTCTGTACAGTGAATATAGAAAAGAGCTTTTGTTCCTTCTCTTTCTTTCTCTCCTCAAGTGAATTTCATGACGCATTCTTTCCTTATCTTCTTAGCTGACCTTCTTGTCTTCCCTTAAATAAGTTTTCTCCAGTCTGTGCTATCTTCAGTTTCTTGAAACTCCTCAGTTTTTGGGGTGGGGGAGAAGACAAAAAAAAAGACTCGAGTGGTGTTTGGCACTGATGCCATGTAGAAGAGTTTGGGATGCTCCCACGTTATGTGAAGTCCTGTAACCCTTCACTTGCAGGGTCACAGAGACCCTTGCAGGAGTTCCCACTCCTGAGGCAGCCATGTGAGGTCACCCAGATGCTTCTCAAAGCTCTCAGCTTTAAATCCATCCCCCAAGTGCAGCGGAGAATGAGGCTGTGTGTTCCTAAATGGGTACAAAGCCCTCACCCCTGAGAAATCCCCGCTGTCTGTGATGTTCTGTGTCCCAGCCCTGCCATTGCGCGGTGCAGAGCTGCTCATTCCCGACTGGCCAAAGCAGCTTTGGAGGGATTTCACATCCAAAATGCTGGCTGCTCACCCCACTCACCCCCCAGTGCCCCCCTGTGCTCTGCCAAGGGGGTTTTCCTCTCTCTGAGCTGTGAGGACTCAGAACTGAGCCGGAGTCGGTGACACGAGCGTTTCCCTTGGAGTGAGGAAGGGGAACGCTCCGTTCTGTCACCCTGTGCAGCTCTGACCAGCTCAGAAGGACTCAGGGTGACGGACAGGTCCTGCAGCAGTCAGCAAACACAATAAATTCCACCCTCCTCGCTGCTAATTCCTTCCCACTGCCTGCTTCTCCCAGCCCCTGGGCTGTTGTCAGAGCAGGGCTGAGCTGTAACCTGGAAAATCCTTGGTCAACACCCATTTAATGAAGTTTGGGATAATCTCTGGGCTGTGTGTTCGGCCTTATTAGTGCCTCAGAGTGTAAAATATTAATTGTTTTTGGTACAGGAGCAAAAAATAAAAGTGCTTTAGTAGCTGGTAATCCTTCAGCCAGGTGTCGTGGGCTGCTGGGGGAGTGTCACTGCTGCCTCCTCCGTCAGTGACAGATGGGCTTTGGATTTCTCAGCTGTCAGGGCTTGTTCCTGTTTCATTCAGTGGGCTTGAAAATCGGGTTTTTAAATGTTTCCTCCATCGGACAGGGAGCTGCCATTTCCTGCACTGGAGCGAAGCTCCAGGAGTCGTTTGTGTCACTCCGAGAGGCCTGGGTTTGATGTGGAAATGGGACATCTTAAATCTGCAGGTGTGAGACTGGGAGTGCTTCGAAATGGGGCCAGAGCTGCCCCGAGGGGTCATAAATTCTGTCACCACTACTCTGTCCTGTCCCTTAGAAACGTCACTGCCTTGGTATTAAAGTGCCACATAAGCTCTGATACTAGAGATAAATGTTTATAAACCTCAGGCTTTCACACAAATGAACCCAAGGCCAACCTTTCACTTGCTGGACTCTGCTTATCTTCACCTGAGCGATGCTGAGGGGCTTGAGACCTGCAGGGAGGAGCTGGGGGAGCCAATTCCCACCGGGAAGTGCTGGGGTGGAGAGGGGGAGCAGCAGCCAAGCCCATTGTGAGGCACGAGGTGCAAACCTGAGCCTTAAAATTCACCCCAGATCGCTTTCTTAGGAATAAACACTCAGACCAAATCGGGTGTTTGAGCATTAGCAGGCACTCGCAGCTCTCCCTGCTCCTCCTGTCTGCTCTGCTTGTGATGCAGTTCTCAGGAGTCTTGGGCTCTTTTTGTTCGCTTGTTTTTTGTTTTGGGATTGGGTTTCTTTTGTCATAAAAGGGCAGCTGTTGTGCTAAACGATTACTGATAGTTTACTGTTACTGAACTATTACTGTTGAGTGCTCTGCAGAGGTTTGTGGAATACTCTAAAATATCTTTATCACATAATATATGCATATATTTAAGATTTAAATGTGCTGCATCCAGTGCTGCTTTTTCAAATGTTTAACACAGATTTTGACATTTTAATGGAGTGCTGTAGATGTTCCCAGGAATCTCTGCCTGAGTTCCAAGGATTTATTTACCGCAGGGGCTTTTAATGGAAATGTAAAATCATTTCTCTTCTGGGCAGCACACATTCCACCGCTAGCACATCAACAAAACGCAAAACCCACATAAAATTCAAAAGCTGCAAGGATTCCAAAAGCAGCGAGAGCCTGTTTTACATAGGTTTGTGTATTTATGGGGCTGGCACGCGCTCACTAAAACGGGACGTGGCAGGATAATGGGGCTGTCGTAAAACACCACCAAAGCAGGCTGAGAGTTACAGCCTGCCATGAATCCTGGTGCAGTTACAGGGAGCAGAGTGGGATTGCCCAGTGCAAACAGCCTGCATTTGTACAGGTGCTTATGGATCCTGGCTCTGCAATAGCAATATTTGCTTTACTTTTAAGGGATATTAGTTACAAGTACAATGAATGTGTTTCATTTCTCACTGGAGATATTTCACTCTCAGGACCCTGCCTGGTTATGTGCAATATCTCATTTGTGATTGATCTGCTATTTACATTGAGATTTTTAGCTGCTTTTAAGAACAAATTCATAATTTTTATAGTTTCCCATCCAGCAAAGATTGAGAACTGTCATGGCTCATACAGGACATGCTGCTCTGGACTGATTTTATTTTGTCTAATGACACATCAGCCTCTTTATCCTATAAAACCTGGGCTCCATTAAAGCTGTTCTGTTTGAGCTGTTTGTTGTGGACAGCACAGAACCAGACCAAATTCCATTTATTTAATGTGCTGTTACATCTTCAGCCACGCCTTGCTCTTCCTCACCTGCTGCTCCCAGTAATCCTGTTCTGTGATTTATCCTGGCAGCAGGGGAATTTGGGGTGGTTTGAGCTCAGGAGTGGTCAGGACTCCCCGGGGTTGAGGGCAGAGCTGCTGCTTCAGCCTGGAGCTGCTCCAGCCCTTCCCTCCCATCTCTGGGATTGCTCCACTGCCACCCCAACACCCTGCTGGACACTCTGGGCTCTTCCCTGTCCTGCCACTGCCCTGGCTGAACGTGTGAAATCTCTCACTCCATTTGTCCCCTCTGTCCCTGCACCAATCACCCGAATCAGTGGCACTTCCAGCCCTGCTCCCATCCCCTCAGCAGCATCTCCAGGTGCCTCTCCTGCTGATTTTGTCCATTTTGCAGCATTTGGAAGCACTTCAGTCCCTGCACACATCCCCTTTCATGGACACAGCCCTTGGATGTTGTCTCCACGACGAGGGGCTGTGCTGCCTTTCAGGTGGGCAGAGGAGCTGTGGACAGGGTTTTCTTCCAGCAGAAAAATGTTTGTTTTCCTTCTGAGATTTGGCTCATTGTGAATAAATCAATACAGCCAGGAGGTAGCGAGGTCATGAAATAGAAATGCTGGAGCAAAGCGCTTCTGAATTAGATTGCTAAAGTGAAAAGAAAAAAGAAGGGAGATAACTTTGTAGTTCCCCTGAATAGATAATTCCTTTTTATACAGACATGTGCTCTGGGGCTTCTCTGGGTTTGATGTGCTGCTTTGCAGTGGTGTCTGGTTTCTCTGGCCCTGTTTTCAGAAATGTTTTTAATTTTGAATGCTTGAACATGAAAGGATAAGTTATGAGACTTTATCACTGTGTTTATAACCATGGGGATGATTGTGTGAGCGAGTCCTGCGGGGATTTGGGAAGTTCACAGCGATGGAGGTGGGGACTGAACAAGCTGGAGGCCCCACTGGTGGCTCTGCACTCAGCAGTGCTGTGGCACTGAGATGTGCTTTCATGGTTTGGGGAATGTTCTGCCTCTGGGGACAGAGATCAACACCTTTTCTACTTGTAAACAGCATTAAAAGAGAGAGCGGGAAGTTGCGAGTCTGGTGCCTGTTGCATTTAGCATTCAGTGACACACAAATGTCACACATTTGTTAACTAACAACTGTATTTCTGTAGAGTTTGGGTTGAAAGACTCCAGCGTGTACGAAGAGATGATTCTGTGATGAATCTAAAGGGTGTTCAGTGATCTTCCAGGGCCCTCCCAACCCAGGCCATTCTGTGACTCCTGTAAGACCTCACAGTTACATTCTTGAATTGATCACATCTGAAGGCTGCTAACAAAAAGCAACATCATCAGGTATTAATGATCCCCAGAACTCGTGAGAACAGTGAAATTACAGCCTTGGAAGGATTTGGCTTCAATTACTGAGAGCTTCCTGTGACAATTTCCTTATCTCCAAACATTTCCTACATAAATGTGATCCTGCCTATCGGGACACCACCTTAGCAAAGCCCTGCAAACGTCATCACCAATGGCCTTATCTGAAAAGGGTTTTCCGGTGTCAGCAGCACTTGAATTACTGTCCAAACGTCTGTGCACTGAGAACAAGTAAAACCTCACTGATGGGGCTCCAGGAGCTCCATCCCTCAGCCTGGGGCTGTTTCTCACCCACCCCCCGACTCACAGAGCTGAGATCACAGTGAGCATGGCACAGTTTAGGATGAGATCCATGGATTTCTCTGTATCCTTCAATGTGGAGTTACTTAGCAAAACAAAAGTTGAGGCTCAGCTGCTCACCTGCACTGCTGAGCTTTGCAGGGACAAGGGTTTGGTCGTTTATTTCTGCTCACCATAAAAGCATTGAAGTCAGGCCATGTGTGTGCTCTGTCCCACTGGGAAACTCCCACCCCAGCCCCGCTAATGACCTTTGGGGTTATTAATGTTGGTTTGTTCAGCATTTGTGCATGGAGATTAAAAACAGTGCCCCAGTTAATGGTAGAATTTATTCCTCCAAAAATAGGAATAAAGATAAACTTACTTGGGATCTGATGATGTTTTTACCAAGCAGACAAGGTACCATTAGCAGTGGCATTTTTAGCAGTGGCTCTTTATCCCAATGATCCAAAATAGCCTGGCTGAGTCAGCTCCTTGCCCACCTCTACCACTATAAATTGATGCACACGTCCAGGCTGTCACCTCTCCCTTTATGCTGATTCCAAATCTTATTTTAATTGCATTTTGACTCACCCCCTCCCATGCTGGCCTGTGTTCTCTCCTCTGGATCTTCCATCAGTGTGAATGTTTGGTTGGGATTTCCAAGCAAGCTGGGCGGAGCTCAGAGGAGGAGCTGTGGCCCTTGGTGGCCACAAGTGAGGATTTCTCCCCTTGATGATGGAGGTTTGTGCAGCAAATCCTCCCTGCCTGCCCTGCAAAGGAAATAACAGCCCAGAAAATGGGCATGAGCAGCACTGGAGGTCTCAGCTGATCCCTCTGGCCACCACCAAGCACATCCCCTCAGAGCAGACTCCTCCGAGCTCCCCCAGCGTGACCCAGGCTGGTTTATGGGTTACTCAGCATGTCAGATTCCTGTAATGAGATTATATATTCAATCTAATGAAGGAAAAATATGCTTACCTGTCCGGTGTGACAGTGCTGTGATTAAATGATTCGGGAGCAGAGTTCCCTCCATGGATTAATTTTAAAAAATGCAGCAGGTAGGTACAGCTGACCTGCTCCGGGTGTTGTGAGGGGCTCCCGGAGCAGCATTAGTGGCTTGTGATGGTGTTGATAAAATAACGATAATAAAGGCAGGGAGCAGCCAGCACACTGCCCTTGGGTTTGTGTGAAACCCCCACGGAGATTTGTGCCGATGGAGGCTTCCCCTCCTGGCTTGAGGCTCAGGGTAGGAAGGGAGATAAAAGTGTGACCAAGGCTCTGCCCCCTCAGCGTGTCCCTGGAATGGGGCACCTGCCCTGCCCATCCCCACCCTCATTCCAGCTGGGACATTGTGGAAGATTCCTCCAGCTTGAATTTTTAGGAGCGGGAGTTCCATGTTAGAGGAAGGCAAGGAGGTTTTTGCTGCTCTGAGAGAAAAACATCGCCATGGGCTCTGCTACAAGAATCCTTCCATGAGCCACCTGCCCCATCTCTGAACCCTGGAGCATTTATCTCGCATCAGGAAGCCACTGACTGTCCCCTGAGGAGGAGCTGGCCCTGTGAGCGTTATCTGAGATGTGGCTGTGTCTGGGAGTGACCACTGGGAAAGGCACACGCGGTGGTTGAAGGGCAGCAGAGGATAATCCAAAAGCAGGGACAGGAGGTCCTTTGTCTGCTGGCCTCCCGAATTATCACTGTGCCCACAGGGGCTGGGAGCTGCCTTGGGTACTAAATCTGGTTGTAATGTCAAACAAGATCACTAAAAAAGCCAAAAATTCACTCCCAGGTCTTGGGATGTTTGAATGTCCATCAGAGTAACTGGTGAAGGACTCTTAGTGGATGAGTTGGGATAAGCTTTGTTTTTAACGGAGAAGAGTTCTCTGACTCCATAATCTGCCCAGGCTGTGGGGTGTTGAGCTGATTTTACTCTGATAATGCCCTAAGCTGGTCTGTGATAATTGCTTTTTGTAACTGGAAGGAATTTATGATGATGCTAATTGTGCTGCTGCCACCCAGCACGGAGGGGCCGAGTTAATCCCTGCCTGCCCCCGGAGCCACAGATCCTGATGTGATCAGCCCTCCTTGGAAACTGAGGGAAGAGGGGTTAATTCTGAGCAGATTGAATTTCAGCGGGAAAAACCAGATATTTTTCTATAAATCTACAGCATTTTATAGCAGGTTTAAAGTCTGGTTCAAGATCATCAGACTGATTCTTAAAAGGAAAAGGATTTAATTCTGTTACAGGCAGCTGTGTGACCTGCACTGATGACACAGTGAGGGAAGTGAAACACTGAGGAGTTTTGAGTTTGCCCTTCAGACACTGCAGTCCAGACCCCACGGCTCATTCCAGTCCAGAGACCTTGTAGCTTCTTTGCTGCCATCATTTTCCCTGGTTGCTTTGTGTGTGTTTGTGCGGGGGCTGAAGTTTCCCAAAGGTTACATCCCTGCCAGTGACAAACATCTTCTGTCATCATGACTCCTTTAAATGTGTTTTTATCCCATAAATCCATCCCTTGGTTCCCCATCTTTGAAAGCCTTCATCTCATGAGGCAGAGCAGGGCATGGTTTTGGATAAACCTGGTTTTCTTCAGGGGAGGGGGGCTGGAATGAGGGGAGCACTGGCAGTGCCATCCTCCCTGGCAAATCAGGGTTTGATCTCACGTCCCAACACTTTGGTGTTTATGTTCCGTCTGTTTAATGTTCTCCCTTCGCTGGGATCATCATTCTTTTAAATGCTCTGCTTTAAAGTAAATGTTTTAATGTTTTCTCTTCACCAAACCCCACATTCCAGACTCAGCAAGCACACATCAGTGTGTGCTCCCTCCTGGAGCAGCCCCAAGGGTGAGGGTGACAGGAATGGGGACCTTGAACCTCTCTCACCACCCCAAAAATCCCCCGACCCGAGGAGAGTCAGAATTTATAAACACACTTGTGAAGTAATGAAGTCTGGGAACACTGGCTGTGTTTGTCATTTCTCTGCCCATTTCACTGCACATAAAGTGGATTCACCATCGAACTCCTGTCACTTGATTTATGCCCATGCGGCTGCTCCATAATTTAAATTGAATTCCTAATTTCTTTGCTGAAACCCCCTCGGATAATTAGCATTAAGGTTAACTGCAGAAGGGGAACTGAGCAGTGAATGGATTAGTTGGTTGTGCTGTGTCTTAGACCACAGGAAAAGGGAACACACTCCAAGGGATGCTGCTCAGGGAAGGGTTAGGCTTGGCTGGAACACACTCCAAGGGATATTGTCCAGGAAAAGGTTTGTTTGGCATGGCTGGATTTAGCGCGGCTGCTTGGTCCCTGCTCCCGAGCTGTGCCCAGGCTCCTGCAGGCACAGGGGAAGAGTCCCCTGGCTGGGAGGGAGGGCCGGGTACAGGAGGACAGAGAGATGGCAAAGGGATCACAGAGCTAAAATCTTTTCCCCATTTTCAGTGTGAAACATGTGGTGTTGTACCTCGCACTCAGGTAACTCCTCTTTGCACTGATGAGTCAAATCATGATCTAATTCCATAGGATGAGGTGCCCCAGACCTGGAGCCTTTTCCCAGTGAGTTTCCAGCCCTTGGCCAGGACGTGCAGGGCTGGATCCGTCCCAGCAAAGCCGTGAGTGCTGCTGTGGAGGGGAATCTGCTGTCTGGCACCAAATGTAATTGGCTTTGATGGTCAGCATTTGCAGATTTGTTTAGGAACTGGAAAATGTACAAATTGCAGCCCATCTGCGCAGAGCTGAGTGCTAATGAATGCCTGCAGCTACCACAGCCATAAGCTCATTACCACAAAGTTCCAAGTCCTTCCACAAGTTGCTAAACAAGGTTATTCATCTGAACGGAGTGGAGAAGGGAGTTTGACTGCAGGGCACAGCCAGAGCTCCTGCAGGTCTAGAAGAGCTGTTAAATAACCCCCATTCTTTGGTCTTTTAATAGAATCCGTTGATTTTATTTCTATTTTTAATTTTGCACTGCTGTAGCAGCAGCTTGCCATGCCTTGACTATTTTCTGTTAATGTTTCGAGCAGAGAGGTGCCTTGCGGGTGCTTCCTGGGTGTGCTCGGAGACGTGCGGTGGTGAACTGGAGAAGATGGATTGGAACGCATCGTACACAGCATTTCAGAGGGTTTATGGAGCATGGCAGCAAACACTAATGGCCTCTGTTCTCAGGGTGTTTGTGTCAGCTGGGAATCTGTGATGATGACTTGGCTCTTCCTCTGTGTGCCATGTCAGGCAATTTTGTATCTTTTTTGGTATCAATTTTGTATATTCCACAAAAAAGTGGAATTAATAATACTTATTATCTGTTTTATAGAACTGGTAGTTGTCCAAGTGTTTGAACATACAGTGCATGGTGCAGCAGGAGCAATATGTAAAAATATTTCTTATTCTCTCTCGGCTGAGGAAAAATCAGCTTTTCTAGGTTACCAGTCAAAGGAGTCATTTCCCCACCCAATTAATGAGGTCATGAGGTGCCTTTGGCCTCCTCCACGTTTTCCTGTGCTCCTCCCCTGCCAGGTGGAGTGGCTGAAGAACGAGGAGCCCATCGATTCCAACCTGGACGAGAACATCGACACCAGGGCCGACCACAACCTCATCATCCGCCAGGCGCGCCTGTCCGACTCGGGCAACTACACCTGCATGGCTGCCAACATCGTGGCCAAGAGGAGGAGCCTGTCAGCCACTGTGGTGGTCTACGGTCAGTGAGGAGGGGCTGGGGGGGGCAGAGGTGGCTGTGCTGGTCTTGCTGCCCTGCTTTGATTTGTGCTGCAATTGCTGCGCTGATTGGAATGTGGCACACGCAGGGTCACACAGCCAAGCCCTTCCCGCTGGGATGGATCTGGGTTCGGTGCTGAGGGCTCTGGCACAGCCCCACAGCCCCACAGCTGTTGGTGTTTTGCAGTGAACGGGGGCTGGTCCTCGTGGACGGAGTGGTCCAGCTGCAACGCGCGCTGCGGCCGGGGCTGGCAGAAACGCTCGCGCACCTGCACCAACCCCGCGCCCCTCAACGGGGGAGCCTTCTGCGAGGGCATGTCCGTGCAGAAAATCACCTGCACCTCCCTCTGCCCTGGTGAGTCCCCAGGGGAGGGAGGGCTTTGGGGACCACGTTTACAGAGAGCTTTCGGTGGGAAGCAGCAGGCAGGGAGTTGAGAAGGGAATGGGAAATGCAGCCGTGTTTAGGCCGAGCCTGGCGTGGGTGTGAGTGCAGTGCCAGGCACCTCTGGCCTGAGCTTGCCACGTGTGTCAGGGCTGGGACTTAACCCTGGCACCATCAAAACACTGCCAGAACAGCCCCTGGCTCAGGGGGAGAGATCAGGGACCTGGGTGGGGGTCTGAGGTTAGTTTAGAGAGGGGAGCTGATGTTGATAATGCCAGAAAGAGAAACACAGAAACGTGAGCGGAGAACTTCATTAAAAGCATTATTTATCTTGCAAAAGTTCGCTCTGAAATATATTAAACATGGAGTTATGGGGGAGAGAGACGAAACAAGCGTTGCTGCAGGACCTCCCCAGCAGTGCTGACTGGTTTTCCCCCTGCCCACGCAGTGGACGGGAGCTGGGAGGTGTGGAGCGAGTGGTCGGTGTGCAGCCCCGAGTGTGAGCACCTGAGGGTGCGGGAATGCGCCGCGCCAGCCCCCAGGAACGGGGGCAAGCACTGCGAGGGCCTGAGCCAGGAGTCGGAGAACTGCACCGAGGGGCTGTGCATCCAAGGTGAGCTGGCTGGGCTGGGGAGGGGTTTTAGGACTGGCCTGAAAGGTGGGCTGGAGTCCAGGGAACCTGTGTGGGTGGGACTCTCGTGTCCGAACTGTTCCCGTGAAAAGGGAGGCAGTTTTCCGTGTGTGGTTTGAAATTTTCCGGGTCGCTGGATTTGTGTCGCACGTTCCTTGCCTGTGAATGATCCTAAAAACCCAAATCCAGGGGGTTTGCAGGGTGTAACTCTGACCTCCACCACCAAATGTGCTCCTCAGCCTCTGCCTTTCCTTGCAAGCAAGTGGGCAAAGCCCCCCCACGAGAGCTCCGGGTGCAGGAGCCGGTCAAGGTCAGAGTTTGCTCCTTTTGCTGCCTTTAACAGGAGTTAAACCCAGGCAAATCTGCAGCTCCCTGGGAAAGGCTTTACACTTCATCAATGTCTGGGAAGCATCTGGCACTGGGAAGCTGCTGCTGTCCACAGCTCAGGGAGCCAGGCAGAGCAGCCCTGCAGCTGCGCAGGCGCCACTCACGGGAGGAATTTGTGAGTTTATCCCTGCCCTGAGCCCGCTCCTGTCCCTGTGGAGGGGCTGTCGCCTTGTCAGGTGGAACAGCAGCCCTGGGAGCCATCAGGAGTGCCAGGGCTGAGAGATGTAAACAAGGATATGTCTGGGTTTTTAATGTCGTGTTTAACTACTCCTCTGTCCTTGTTTCTGTGGTTCTGCATTGCCTTTTCTTGTCTAAACAAAATGAATTCTCTTTTTTTGCCCTGAGATTTTAACACTTTCCCAGTGGCAGAGAGCATCCTGTGTATTTATTCAGGCTTCAGAGACACCTCAGCTGAGACCTTCAATCAGATTTTGCTGGGGTTTGGTGGGAGGGAGCACTCAGCACTCTGGCTGTGTATCCCAGTACTTAAATTCCCAGGGTTGCAGAACAGCTCCGAGGCGTCAGGCAGACAGGCTCTGGTGTTTTAAAGGGCAGAAATGAAATGCAGATTTTTTTCCTTCCCGCTGTTTTAAGAAAGAACAAGCAGAGAGGATTTGGGAGCAGGGCGTTCATTCAGCTCTTGGGGACTGGTGTGGTGATCCCAGGATGTTTCCTGGGGTTTTCTCTTCCCTATCCATTGACAAATGCCCGTCCCTGCCTTTGGCTGAATCAATCCCAAATCCATCCCAGTGTCCATCAGCATATCCATGGGGGCTGGCAGGAGGACGAGTGGGAAGGGGTGTGAGGAGCTGCAGCTGAGGCTGCACAGAGGGGCCCTGCCATCCCCTGGGCCCTGTCTGTGGTGTCCCCAGGGTCAGTTCAAGGTGGCCTTCAGGAACAGCCACACTGCAGGTGGGAAATGTTCCTGTCCTGCCCCAAATTCCCTCCTTTCCCCTGTGGGGTCCTATGGCAGCCTGTGGGTCACTGCCACACCTCGCCCATGCCCTGCGGCGCAGGGACAGAGCCAGGGTTGTGCCAGGGAACCTCTGGCACCGAGGGAGCTGGGGCAGCTCTGCCCTGTGAGGCCTTTGGGGTTCAAACAAACTCATTCCCTCCTTTTCCTGGGCTGGGGAGGTCCTGGAGTCGCAGAATGCTGGAGTGGTTTGGGTGGGAAGGGACCTTAAAGCCCATCCAGTGCCACCCCTGCCATGGGCAGGGACACCTTCCCCTGTCCCAGGTGGCTCCAAGCCCGTCCAGCAGCCCCAGCCTCTGCTCCAAGAGCTGCATTTCCGTGTGGGTTCAGCTGGACTGGAGTGTTCTGTGTCTCCTGCTCCTTCCATCTCCGAGTGTGATCCTATCTCTCCTTTATGGCTGGAGCTGTCCCGGTGTCCTTGTGCCACAGTGATTTAGGGCTGGAGTTGCTTTCTCAGCTAACAGCAATTGATGCAATTACCCTATTTTTGAAAAATCTCTTCTCCCCTGTTCATCTTCCAGTATGTGCCTTTCCTTCTTCGCTTCTCATCCCGTGGGGAGTTGTGGAGGAAATGCAGCCCTGAGCCACAGCAAAGCAATCTCTGGGAGGTTTTTTATCAGGCACAACTGGTTAACTTTGCTCCTTCTGTGAGGCAAAAATAGAAACATTCCTTTGGTTAACAAATAAGGACTGAGCTGAAAGGGAGGGTGAGAACGGAGGACACCAGGGAAGAACCAGCCTGGATCTGGCTGGGAAAATGCTGATCCTTGGGATGAGCGTTCAGATCTGGAGGCACTGAATGAAATGGGGATAAAATGGATCAACTCTGAGGTTCTTTATTCGGTCCCTGACAGGAGAGTTTGGGAATAACCCAAAGACAGCACACGGGAACATCCCTGTGCTCCCTTTGGCCTTGGATTCCCTGGGTGGATCCCCATGGTCCTGTCCTTCCTGAGGAGCAACTGGAAGAGCTTTTCCTCCAGGGAATTTCTTCTGGAACTCGTAACAGTTGTGCAGACCCAAACTTCGATGCAGGAGGAAGATTTCTGTGGGGCTTGGTAGAGATGAAAGGTTTCCAGGGCTGCCAGATTGACTCCCTGGGATGCAAAGGTCACTCTGAGCCCAGACAGACCCAGGACCTCACTGGTTTCTGGCCTGTTTGTTCTCTCAGTGTTGATTCCTTCCCAGTATTCCCAGTTGGATGCTTTGCCAGGGTGGATTTCTCCCTCTCTTGTAGAGGTGAAAGCTTTCTCTTTGCTTAATAAAAGAGAGAGGGTTTTTTTTGAGAGCTTTTTGTTTTACTTTTATCTGTTTGCTTTAAAGTTATTTTTCCTGACTTCAAAACCTATTGATTTCTTCTCCCAGTGCCTAACACCAAAACAAACAAGCAGGGCCACAAGAACTGAACTGCAAACACATTTTCACTAATGCACCCCGAACAATCACAAATCATTTCATTTTCCAGTTTCCAGGCAGCCCTGGTGCTGCTGCCAGGAGGCTCCTGGATCCAGGAATCTCCCAGTTCTTGGGAAATGCTTTTCCCTTTGCAGTTTGCTGCAGACAGCCCCGTGCCAGCAGCAGGGAAGGGTTTGCTCCCCTGCAGACTCCGGTCTGACTCTCCTCACTGGGTGTTTTTGTGCCTCAGTTTCCTGTGAAACCAAAACCAGCCTTGGGCAGGGAAAAAATCCCATCCCACCAGGTTTGTGGCAAAGCCAAAATCCAACGATCTCCTGGGCTAAGTGTTTCTAAACTGAGCATCCTCACAAACATTGGAAACAAGAGAAGGAGCCTCATAATCCACCTGAGTCTCCCATTTTTGGGATTACTTTGGCAGGTTTTAGGTTATAAATGGTGACTCAGATGCTTGGTATGAGGGAGGCAGAGAAGGCTCATTTTTGAGAGGTCAGTCCTGCAGAAAACCCCTTTTATCCCGTATTTGCATCTCTTGGGGGCACATGGATGTGTGTGTTCATAAACACACGGAGAGATGCCGTTATTGGGGTGTTTAGGTACAAAAACGTGAATAAACTGGGCGTTTTTGTATTTTATAACTAATTTAGGTGCCCATCACCAGCCTTTCCATACATCAAACACACAAAGGGATCATTAATTCTGACCTGGCTCTCTTTGCCAATGATCCACTGCAAAGTATTGAACTTCCTTCTTGCTGAGGTGTAAATAAACAACAACATCCAATAGAGCCAACAAATAACCTGAATTAA
The DNA here is from genome assembly GCF_017639235.1 of Corvus kubaryi. Lineage (NCBI taxonomy): Eukaryota > Metazoa > Chordata > Aves > Passeriformes > Corvidae > Corvus > Corvus kubaryi. The sequence goes on from NW_024581080.1 coordinate 2,447,067, forward strand.
CCAAGTGAGAAATTGCTGTGAAGGAACATCCTGAAAGGGATTTAGGGGGGGGAAAAAAAAAAAAAAGAAGATGAAGAGAAAAATATGGACAACATAAAATATTCATATTGTCAGCAAATGAGGAGAAAATGTTTCATTTATAGAGTGAGACAGAAGCAATATAGGAAATAGATATGCTCCATGTAAATTTATTAAGTGCAACTTTCTCCCTCTCTCCCTCTCGCTCTCTCTCTCAGATAAAAAATCTCTTCATGAAATAAAATCCCAAAGTAAGTTGTTTTTTTTCTCTTGTAAATATGATTTTCCTCATCTTCTCTGCCGTTTGGGTTATTTGTTTAGGAGCTAAGTAGGAGCCAAGGGTTTATGAGAGGCTTTAGCATCTGCTGAGAGCATCTTGGGAGCAGTTCTGTGCTCCCAGCTTCAGGGTGAGCCAGGGGAGTGCTCATCCTCAGCGGTTTGTGTCTGACAGGGAGCCCTGGCTCCAGGCTTGGCATCGATCTCTGGAGCACTTGGAATTGGAAAAACAGGAATTAATGCAAGAGTTTGGGGTCCTTGGTGCAGATCTGGTTCCGCTGCTGGCTCTGACCTTGCTCAGCTCCCTCCAGGCTTCCTGCTTCACCTGGAGGGCGATTCTGTGCCTTTCCCTGTGCCTGGGGATCATCTCTGCACTGCCCTGGGGCTGCTGTCCTGCACCTGCAGCTCTGCCCAGAGCCCTGACAGGGGAGTGGCACCAGGGGCACAAGGGACAGGACGAGAGGGAACAGCCTCGAGCTGTGCCAGGGGAGGGCCAGGTCGGACATCAGGAAGAATTTCCCCATGGAAAGGGCTGTAAAGCATTGGCAGGGGCTGCCCAGGGAGGGGGTGGAGTGCTCTGCCCTGGAGGTGGCACCCGGGGCCATGGTTGGTGCTGACCACGGTGGTGCTGCTGGTGATCTCCGAGGGCTTCTCCACCCTTGGTGATTCTGTGATTTCACATTCCTGGTTCTTAGTGTTTCTCAGGGTACCCAAAATCAAAGTTAGGGAGCTGCAAAAGGTGCTGAGGTTGCCTTGAGCATTTCTGCTTTGGGTTTGCCTGGGTGTCCCCAGAGTCACGCCCTGAGAAGTCCCCCCCATGGCTGCTCTGTGCCAGGCTGGGCGCGGGCAGTGAGTTCCATTTGTTCGTCTGTGCAGCTCCATTTCGTAGAGAAAATGGAGAGAATCTCAGTCAAATGGCTTGATTTTCTGATTGACCCAAAAAGGAGCTGCAGTGGGATTGATTTGGGCTGTGACAGGCCTGGAGATGGAAGGGGCTGGGTTCCAGCCCGGGGCAGGGACACAGCGCGCAGCTCGCTGCTGCTCTCGGAGCCGGAACTGCTCCAGGACTTCCTGACTCATCAGCAATGCAAAATCAAAGCCAATTATGAAGATAATTGAGGGACAACCTGCTCCACTGAATGATCTCTTACCCGAGTCCCTGACTTTTGATCCTCGTGCTCCAAGAGTGAGGAAAAGGGCTTTGGGCTGTGGGAGTGATGGGGAGCTCGGGAAGGGGAGCGGAAGAACCTCCGGGATCTCCTGCCAAGGATCCCAGGATCTCCTGTCCCTGCTGTGTGCCCTGCACAGCCCCTGCAAAGCACTCCTTGTAAATGAGATAATTTAATCAATTACATCTCCTAATGTACTAAACCAAATGTTTCATTTTCTGCTCCTGCACATCTTAAATTATCTTCAGGTGCTTTATGAAACTTAATCATAGTTAATAGAAACTTCATTACCATCAAATGTGCTTTCAATAAATGTTGTGTAACAGTGTCAGGAGGTGGAGTGAAAAATGGGCTGCAATTACCACAAACATGGATCCTGGAGCAGGAAGGGATAAAACTCGCGGTGCTTGCCAGGGTCCCTCCCGCCCCTGGGCTGGGAGAATGCAGCTCATTAAGGAATAATTGGTTGACTATAAATGTTTGCTTCTCTAGTTTGTTTGGTTGGTTTCCACTTTGTTCCCTTCTGGGAAAAAAATAAAAGCAGAACCTCACCGTGCTCCCCCAGATTTCCCACGCTTTCCTCCTTCCCTTAATTTCTAATCTCCCATGGAAGGAATTCTCCAAAAGAAAAGATTAGAAGGTGAAGAGATGAAAATTACTTTAAAAAAAAACAGGGATTGTTTCTAAAGAAAGACCAAAATCCTAAATCAAGAAGAAAGGCTCCTTTCTCATGGAGTTGTGTTCCATGGGAGTAATTCAGGGAATACTTGAGTCACTCTAGGTTTGCCCCTTTTAGCATAAAGCTGTTTAAGAATCCACTAAATCCTGGAAAGGATCTTTTGCCTCTGAACTCTGTGGTCCCTTGGGGTTTGTGGTGGCTTTTCCTGGCAGTGGGGCAGTTATGGGATCACCTGGGTGACTCCACGGAACAGAGCAGCGACCATTTTATTACAGGGAAGGAACCTCAGGAAGAATTCCTGTGAGAGGTTTTAATCATAAAATTTATAGACCAGTGTCCAGTTAAAGTTCTCAATGAAAAGAAAATTCTTCTCCTCAGAAAGATTTTGCTTGAGTCAAACCGTTCCCATTTTTTTTGGATTCTATGCTCTCCCTCTCATCTTTAACCCACGTACAATGGTTTAAAAGTGGGAAACTGGAATTGCCTGGCGTGGGAATCGATGGAAAAGGAGAGGCTGAAGCACTTGAGGAGATTTAGAGTCAGAAATTGCAGTTGCTCACAGTGAGCACCTGAGGAGTGGCTCATGCTCTGCTTTGGAGGGCAGGAGATTCTGAGATTCTCCCCCCATTGCTGTCCTGGGGGCTGGAACTTCTCCTGCCAGGATATTTCTGCACCTTTCTGACTCAGTAATTCCTCATCCCAGCAAGGCAGAAGAGGTAATTTCAGATTTTCTGCACTTTCCTTTTTTAAAGTAATGATGCAAAGGGAACAGTTAAAGATGCTTTGTGGTGCAGTAACCACGAGCTCTCGATGGCTCCCTGGGAAAGACCCCAATTGTTCCTGGGTTTCTGGAGATCCATCACCTCCCTTCTCCTGCCTCATTCATTGCTCTCATTACCCACAGAAATTAAGTCAACAATAGCGTTTCATAATTAATTCCCTGTAACATCAAAGCAGCTTGGGAATAGGAAATGGGAAGGAATAGAAATGTAATTATTATCTGTACTTTGCTTTCTGCACCTGGTACTGGGGAAGGAAACAGAGCTGTGGGAGTGGGGCTTTGGATCGGGATTTGTGTTGTCTTGGTCTGATCTGAGCCATTTCCAGTTTGCCTTTGTGCCCCTGGGGGTTTGCATTTGCTTTTTCCATCTGGCCTCCCCCATTGTTACATTGTCAGCCGATATCTTACCTCTCTGCAGTCCCTAACTGAGCCTAAAATGCTCAAAATTCTCTTCCCAGCATTTTTCAAGGGGAGATCTAATGGAAAAAGTGAGGAAAAAATGCTTCAGGGAAAAAAATGCTTCTCTGTAGTGATTGATTTGGTAGAACCGTGTGGCAGTGGAATTGTTCTAAGAAGTTGAATTTTGTAACTTCTTGAGTTTGTTCAGTGTGGTTTCCTGCCGTGACCTGCCACAGAAGGTGGATTCCTCCTCAAAGCTGATATTTCCATGCAAACTTTGTGATTTTTCTTTTTTCTTTCCCAGCAAGTTGTGAATGTGTGAAAAGCAGAACCATTTTCCATTTGGAGATTATTTGAAAATACAGCAGAAATTTTGCAGGGGTATTTTTGTGGCTAAATAGTGGTTCTGGTAAAACCGATACCAAAACATTTATTTCGGGTTGAGTGGGATGCTGGAATCTTGTGGTTGGGGTTGACTGGGACCAGTTGGAGAGCGGGGATGGGAGGGATGTTTTCTGTTAAGGATGTTTGAACCAAACATTTGATTTTACTTTTGATTGGAGTCCCAGCATCGTTCCCAGCACCTGGAGCAGGGTTTAGGGACTGGGGGTCCTGGTGCTGCCATTCCTGGGGCGTTTCCCTGCTGGGAGGGAGCTGTGGGTGCCCAGCCCCTTCCCAGGACGTCCAGCTGGGGCTGCTGGCACTTTTCAGACACTTTTTCGTCCGGAAGTGTTGAGCCAAGGAAATGCTGCCCAGAGGTGCTCCTTCCTTTCATCTCAACAGTCTGAACTTTCATGTTCGTTTTCAAAACTCAGCTAAAATGAAATTATCTGACTTGCAGCAGAAAAGCACAACAGAAGCCTCCTCCCAAACAGTAATTAAGTAATTTCCATAATTGGCTATTTATTAAATGCTGATTTTAACTTTCCACCCTATTTCTGTGCAGTGCAGTTCGTTCACTGACACTGAGCACTCTGCATTTCCCAGTGATGTTTCATTGCTCTCGTTGGCCATGAGTAAATCCAGGTTCTGTTCCCGGGGCTCTGCCATGCCAGGAGAAGCCCCCAGCAGGACCCAGACCATGCCCAGGGTGGGCTCTGGGCTCCCTCCCCCCACCCTGGAGCTGGGAATTCAGGGAGCCACCCAAGGACCCCCTAAGGGGACCTCCCAAGTGATTTAATTTCATGATTTAATTTTCCCAAATCCCAGCAGATCGAGGATAGCAGGGGCTGGATATTTCAATTATGGCATATTGCAGGCTTCATTTGGATCCATTCTGTCACAGCAGTGAATTCCTTTTCTCTGCTGGAAGAGTTGGAAGTCGTAGAAAGCTTGGTTGTGAGTTCATGGCTGGGGGGGATGGAGCGCTGCTGTTGTCCCAGGCTGCTTCTCAGGATTCATGACCTCCTGGATCAGCTCCAGAATTCCAGTCTAAAGCTTCCACATGCCTGGAAAGCAGCAATTGCTGAAAACTCCTGCTGGTGCCTCAAGCAGCCCTCCCTGGCTGCAGTCCCACCCAGGTTAACGCTGCCGTGGGGCTGGAACGGGAACGGGAGGCGATGGCACAGCTCGTGCTCCGAGAGGGGAGAGCTCTGCTGCCTTTCCCGTCCAACCTGCCCACCTGAAACCTGGGTGGACCACGGTGCCACCCTGACCCACATCAGGCTCTGCAGGATGCAGGGATCCATCCCTGGCCCAGATCAGGCTCTGCAGGATGCAGGGATCCATCCGTGACCCAGATCAGGCTCTGCAGGATGCAGGGATCCATCCCTGACCCAGATCAGGCTC
>NW_024581080.1:2452186-2499422 GCF_017639235.1 Corvus kubaryi
TCCATCCCTGACCCAGATCAGGCTCTGCAGGATGCAGGGATCCATCCCTGACCCAGAGCAGGCTCTCCAGTTTGTGGTGATCCATCGGGAATTCTGCTCACCCTCTCAGCCCTTGTTTTCCAGCGCTGCCTGTGCTCCTGCCCAGCTCCACGTCGGTGTCTCCACTTGCCCTGTGTCCCCCCGTGTCCCGTGTCCCCCGTGTCGCCCTGTGTCCCCCCATGTCCCGTGTCCCCCTGTGTCCCCCTGTGTCCCCCCGTGTCCCCCTGTGTCCCCCCATGTCCCGTGACCCCCGTGTCCCCCCGTGTCCCCCGTGTCCCCCCGTGTCCCGTGTCCCCCCGTGTCCCCCCGTGTCCCCGGCCGCTCTGAGCGCTGTTCTTGTCCCCGCAGATGTGGAGCGCGGCGGGGACATCGCGCTGTACTCGGGGCTGGCGGCGGCGGTGCTGGCGGTGGCCGTGCTGGCGCTGGGGGTGACCCTGTACCGGCGCAGTCAGAGTGAGTACGGCGTGGATGTCATTGATTCCTCTGCACTCACGGGAGGCTTCCAGACTTTTAATTTTAAAACAGTCAGACAAGGTTAGTGCGGCAATTTCCTTCTCTTCTCTGCAGAGCTCCCACTGCTCAGGCACGCCTGGATTTGGGGAAGGGGGTTTGGGGCAGCCAGGGCAGGGCCAGGGACCCTGGAACTGGCTCTGGGGTGTCCCACAGACACAGAATCCTTCTTGGCCACACTCCAGATGCTTTAGAAATGCTGTCCCCACCTTCTGCACTGACTTAGGGAAAGCTCAAACTAAAGCAAAGAACCAAACCAGAGCAAGCCCAGGCAGCACAGCTGTACTTCCCTCCTGTTCTCAGTTCAGACCTTGCCCTCACTCCAAGAAAAGGGATTATTCTTTTACTGATACTCTGAGACCCCCAGCTGGAAGTGGTTTGTGACCTGCTGTAACACACAGACACCACGGTCTGTGGGGAATAAATGTGTGTAAAACTGGTTTTGTTAAAAAAGACCCCTAAAACTCTAGAAAAAACCCCACCAGTGCCATAAAATACGGACAAAGCATTTACTAAAATCACTGCTCGGGTTTTCAGGAACGTTGTTTCCTTTGAGCAGGAAGGTGGGGAGGGAGAGAAATGGGGATGAAAGCAGAATGTTTCTCTGATGCTGTGCTGCCATTCTACCTCAGACCTGCCTGATTGTGGGTGGGTGGGAGTGTGGGCGGGGTGTGAAAGTGTCCCCATGTCTCTGTTCTCTCTTCAGAAAAGGGAAATATGTTGCAGAGTTTGTTTGGGGGGGTTTTGTGGTGTTGTTTTTACAGTTTCTTTATTTCCTGGAGACGTTCCTCACCAAGCATGACTTGCAAGAAACTGGGAAAAGGGCTTGGCAGACAAGGACGTTTGAAGGAGGTTCATTCATCCATTTCTAAATCCAAACCTTTAATTAGGGCTGTGTAAATCTCAATGACTGCCTCAGATAGGAACATTTTCCTTTGTGGTTCAGTTTGAATCTTGTTTTGAGTCTGGGGAATTGTTTGCTTGCCTTAATGCTTAAAACCTTTCGTTCTGGATGCTCTGAAAATACCCAACTAAAAAAACTAAACAACCAAAGAAAAAGATCCCACCACAAAACCAAACAGCTCAAGGGTTCAGGCCCTAAATCCAGCCACTCCTTCTCATTTTTCAGAGTGTTTTTTGAGGTAAAATTATCCTCTAAATGAATAACTGTGGTGTCTTTCCCTGTATTACTCTTGTCCCACTTCCCTTTCAGCCCAGTTTCCCTCAGGCATGACGTTGTGGGTTTATGTAAAAGGTCTGCGGGAAGATGTTGTCACTCAGTGGGGTTTAATGTAAGGAAAGAAAACAAGAGAGAAAAAAGGGCAAACTCACAAACTTGAATCCAAAACAAAAGGAGGCTCCTCCTTGGATTCCTTGGAGCTGCCTCAGGTGTGGGAAGCATGAAGTGTGTCGGATCTTTGCATCAGTTCCTCTGTTCTCTGACGTGGCCTGGTGTGATTCTGAGCTCTGAGAGCTCGAGGAGGGCAGAGCGAGTCCCAGCGGGAACGGGGAGGGCTCGGGAAGGGATCCCTCAGGTGTCCCCTCCCTCCGTGACACCCCCCTGCTCCTGTGCCCACAGGTAACTCCCTGCTCCTGAACTCGTCCCTGCAGCCCGACCTGACGGTCAGCAGGACCTACAGCGGCCCCATCTGCCTGCAGGACCCCCTGGACAAGGAGCTGATGACGGAGTCGTCGCTGTTCAACCCCCTGGCAGACATCAAGGTCAAGGTGCAGAGCTCCTTCATGGTGTCCCTGGGTGTCACCGAGAGAGCTGAGTACCAGGGCAAGGCCCACCCCGGGACCTTCCCCCACGGGAACCACAGGGCCTTCGGGACAATCCAGGCCAGGAACAAGGCCATGTACATCCAGAACCTGGCCTCCATCTCCACCAGCAGCGAGCTGAGGACCACGGCCCTGTTCGGGCACCTGGGGGGCCGTTTGGTGGTTCCAAACACAGGTGGGTGGATCCTTTCTCATTAAAAGCACATAAAAGAATTTTAGATTAGGCTGCCTGATGCCGCGTTTTATAACGAAATCTAAAAAAAAATGCCAGGAAAGGAGAAGTAGGGGCCCCGTTAATGCAAATTTTGGGAAGTAGGGCACGTTGCCCACACAGGACACAAGTGATCAGAGGGAAGCCTGGGCTGAGGAGTGAGGAGGCATTATGCCTGTTTGAACTGTTCTAAATTACTGCCTCTCTTGATGTGTTCAGCATGAAAGTCACATTAATCAAAGCTGTGGCTTGCTTGGATCCTGCTCCAAAGGAAAGGCTCCCCGGGAAGGGGTCGATTCTGGATCTTATGTAAGGGGCTCACGTTCCAGCAGCAGCACCGGGCCCCACAGCCCTGCCTGGGGGGCAGAGGGACAGCCAGGCCTGGGGACAGCCCCACTGCCCACCAGGGTCCTGCCCCTTCCTGCCTGTCTGTTTCCGCTTTCTTGGAGGAAAAGGTGCACAATTCCCACAGCGGGGCCCTTCCGAGTCAGCCCCATCCCGGGCTGGGTGCTGGCTGGGATGTTCCCTTTGCTTTGTGTCAGGAGTTCCGTGACTTCAGGGCTTTGTGGGACGTCTTTGAGACTTCAGAATTGTTTGTGAAATGAGCTGAACAGCAGCTCAGAGCCAGCAAAGGCTGTCAGGGTCCCAGCCCTGCAGCTGTACCACAGGGCTGTGTTTGCTTCACCCTGAGCCACAATCCTTACCTTGGGCATCTTCTCTCTCCAAAAGGCAGCACAAAAAACCAGATACCCCATTGCCAGCTAAGGGTTATCATCCTTCAAACTGCAGTGACATTTATTCACTTTAAATTCAGCTTTGTTTTCGTTTGACCAGTGGCTCTGGGATTATCTGCTGCTCTCTGGTTGAACTGGATGATTTAGAGCTTTATCCTTCATGTCCCATAAAACGGGTGCGTTAAAGGTTACCATAAAAAACGTGGTTTGTGTTTAGAGAGGATTGATAACAGCGACAGTCCAGGGCTGCACTGTCATGCACAACACGTGGAATGTTTGCATTTCTCCACAGACTGGATTTGTGTTGAGGAAGGAACATTGCAGAGGCACTGAGTGAAGGCATGAATTAAGAATTCCCTCATACTGTATATTTAGCTACTTTATGTAATGATAGTCCCATCAATTAGATTATTAAAATATGTATTTGGTCCACTCGCAATTTATGTAATTCTGCTGCCTTTATGTAAGATCAGCTTTGCTAAGCAGTTGTAAATTCCAGTGTGATCAAGTCAGTGCCTCTCCGAGGCTCTGCAGTGTGTGACAGATGCAGTCAAACACATCCCTCGTCTCCTGAGAGGGAGATATAAAGCAGTTTAATTCCAGTGGTACCCAGTGGAAAACTCCCTTGTTAACTTCTGATCCCCTCTGGTGGTGTAAAAGGAGAATGGGGTCACTTGGATCCAGGGGCTGGGATGTGTAGGAACAAAGGGGTGATCGCCCTGCAGGCTCAGGCTGGGGCAGGGGCTCTCTCCATGAGGAGATTCCCCGGGACCCCACAATGATCAGGTTTGATTTCAAAAAGGAAAGGGGGAAAGAGCTTTCAAGAGGCTTTTTGGGAAATTAGATGTCTTTTCCTTTAATGGAAAAGTAACAGCTTTATTTCCTTTAATCATTTCTTTTCCTTTCATCTGGTGACGTTGCCATTCCAAGCAGGAATTCAGAGGAACATTCCCTTAGGGCTGGTCCCTGGGGTGTGTGTTCCCTTTCCCTTACATCCCTGCCCTTCCCAAGGGTCAGTCCTGCCCTTGTTCTTTTGCAGGGGTCAGTCTGTTGATCCCACACGGAGCTATTCCTGAGGAGAGTTCCTGGGAGATCTACCTGGCCATCACGCAGAAGGAGTCCAGGTGAGAGCACACAAACACAGACCCAGGATCATGGATCTGCCGCCTTCACTGCATGTGGAACGTGCAGGAGTCACTCCTCGTCCCCACTGCTGCTGTGCCCACCCTGCTGTGACCCTGTGAGGGACACAAAAGTGGCCTTGGAGCGATGCTCCCGTGAAATCCATGGAAACCTTGGACATGCTGCCAAAGGAGATAGTGGGCCTGCTGCTCCCTTCTCCTCTCCCTGCTCAGGGGGAACTCAGCAGCTGCAGCTCAGGCTCCGGGGGTGCTTTGATATTTTTGGACACTTGGAAGCACCGAGGCTTCGGCAGAATTTATTGTTGTGGCACTTGAAAAAAGAAAACAAGAAACTGGCCTTTTTTTGTTACCCTGTTGTGGCTTTTCTTCCTCCCCTGCAGTCTCCCTCTCAGCAACACTGGTACACAGACTGCAGGGAGGGCCTGGAACATTCCAGCCTTTCCAGCAGGGATGGTGTTTTCAAAGTGCATTTTTTGAGCACCCACAGCTACAGCCCCACCGAGCTGGGAGATGGCAGAGCTGTGCAGAGCCAGCTTGGATTTGGAACCTGAGGGATTTGAGCCCAGGGCTGCACGTCAGGGTGTCACCAGGGGCACTGGAATGGGGTATCCAAGTGAGCTTGGGCTTTTCCCCTTTTTATATCCTGGTTTTATTATTGTATCTTCTTACTTTTGTCTTGGTTGAGGTCCTTTCCCTAATTTTTATCTTGGTTTGAGGTTCCTCCTCTCATTTTTTATCTTGGAAACACCATTTGCTGTAATCTGAGGAGGGAGCTGCGTGCCCAGTCATTTAGAAGCTGATAATGGGGATCACACAACCCCAGTGAATTAAAATACAACCAAACAGCACCGAAACCCACAGGGCAAGAGACTTCATTGCTGGCTCAGTGTCCAAGTGAGTCTCCTCTGCTCTGGCACTGCTCCTGCCCAGGTGTTTATTCCAAGAGATGCAGAAAACACGTGGATGCGGGGCTGGGTTAAATATGAGTGGGAGGGAAGAAAAGCAGATTCTTCTCTGACATTTCAGTCAGCAGGCAGAGGATGCAGCAGCCGTTCATTCAGCCCAGGTGAATCCCTGGAGCTCAGCTGTGCTGGTGGGGTCTCCCCTGCCTGTCCTGGTGCCACAGACATGGTTCCACTTTGCCCAGTCCTAAATCCAAGCAGAGCCCTGTCCCTGAGCCTGTGTAAGTCACTGGGCTCGCTCCTCCTGCAGAATATAAATGGGTTTTCAAAGCAGGGAGATCACACACAATCTGGAAAAATTTATGAGCCTGTGTTTTTTAAACCATAATTTGTTTTATCTTCGCTCCTGTGAAAATATTGTTGATGGCAGCGTTTGAAGGCAGAGCACGGCAGGGACGGGACCAGCTGGTGCTCGAAGCGGGGCTGGCTGGCACAGAGCAGTTTCAGTGCTGGATTTGGGTTAAACAAATTGAAATGTATTTTAAATACCAGAACCCTAAACTGACCGGCCACTGATTGGAGTTAGATGGGTCTAATGGGTTTGTTTCATCTGCAGCTGCTGCTTCCACGTGAAAGGAGCAGAAATGAGCTTATCTTACTCTGTAGCAGAATGTCAGTGAATTCTCACTCCTGACAGCCGCTCTTGTCTTTGCTGCCCCAAGCCTCGAGCCGGAGGGCCCCGAGGTGCTGCTGGGGCCCGAGGTGAGCTGCGGGCCCCCCGAGCTGAGTGTGAGCACTCCCTTCGCACTGACCATCCCGCACTGCGCCCACGCCGACCCCCAGCACTGGAACATCCACCTCAAAAGGAGGACTCAGCAGGGGAAGTGGGAGGTAAGCTCAGCCCCCAGCCTGTGCCCATGATGGAAGTGGAATTAACCCTTGGTGCAGGCGCAGGTCAGACATTCTGTCAGGGATAGGCACAGAGAGACAGCTGAGAGAAACAATTACAGCAACAAAACCAAGATTTTGCACTTTGTGAAGAAGCAGCAGAATTGTTTTCGGCTGTTTTGCCAAGGTGTGCAAAACTTTATGGCTACAAACCCCATCCATGGATCCCATAACTGCAGCCTGTCCTTTCCCTCTCTGAACCCCGACCTGGATTTTGCTCTGCTTTAAACCATCCCCAGGCCAGGCCAGGTTTCCTAACTCAGATTTACTCAGCCCTTGGGCAGCTCCAGCAGGGCTGGCCACAAGCAGCCTGGAATCACTGAGGAGTGAGACACAGGAACAGAGGGACACAGGGACAGAGGGACACAGGGACACAAGGACGTGGGGACAGAAGGACACAGAGTCACGGGGACAGAAGGACAAAGGGACACAGGGTCACAGGGTGCAGCTCCTCCTGGCGGGGCTGCAGGGCAGGACTGAGCAGCAAAGGCAGAGCAGAGGGAGTTTTTGCTGGAGGTAAACATGGCTGTAATGGGAGTTCTGGAAGGAAGTCAAACCCCAGCTGTTGTTCAAGGTTTGCTTATTGACTTGAACCTTCAAGGTAATTTTTTAACTTGGGATTGGGGGAAAAAATTAGCCAGGAAGTCAAGAGCACTTGAAAAAAGCCGCTAGAATTGCTTACGCATCATCATTGTTATCGTAGTACACACCGAGCTCTGCACAGGGCATGGCCATAAATCCTCCGGCTGACTCAGGGCTAAATTGGGAATATTCACCCAGGGAAGCAGTCCCCCTTCTCCCTTTCCCCAAGTGCAGCCTGGCTCTCAGCAACACTCTGCATTCCAGTTGAATATAAATAAAGAACTAAAGCCATGACTCCTATTGTCGAGGCCTATTGATTCGACTTCGCTTTATTCTTTTTAAACCTGAATTTCATTTTGCAGGAAGTGATGTCTGTGGAAGAGGAAACTACTTCTTGCTACTGCCTGTTGGATCCTTATGCCTGTCACATTCTCTTAAACAGCTTTGGAACTTATGCCCTAATTGGGGAACCCATCTCTGACTGCGCCGTTCGACAGCTGAAAGTCGCCGTTTTTGGCTGCCTGTCTTGCAATTCTCTGGATTACAATCTGAGGGTTTATTGTATGGATAACACCCCTTGTGCGTTCCAGGTAAATGGCTTCACTTTGCTCCTCTGGGCTTTGTTTCTTTTTCCATAAAATGCTGACATCCTTTTACTCCCTGGGCAGCCCCAAACTTAACCCAATGAGAATATTGCATTTTTTAAGCCACTGCTGCACCATTAGAATAATTCCCTTAATTTTCCTGCAGTTCTGGATTTACATGGAGAGCTTTAGGGTAGCCGAACTCTTTTGTCATTTTTTGCCATCTTCTCAGCTACCCAAACTCACTCAGCCCTGATTTACAAAAATTGAATTATCCTGCATTTCCTGTAAGAAAAAAAACCCAAACCAATCCCCACGTGGCAACTGAAATGATTTTCCTGCGCCGTGTTCCAGGACAAAATAATGACATTCGCTGGCTTTTGGTAAACTCAGAAGCTTTAACAAAATGCTTTTCTTTGGGGAACTGAAATGCAAACTGTTGGGAGATGAATTTTACCTTCCTCTTCCCGTCGCACAGGAGTGGAAACACAACTCTGACTGAAGCACACGCTGCTGCCTCTGTGCTTCTAATAAAAGCCAAGGCACCAAAAGGATTGTTAGAGGCTCACAATGGCTTTGTAATTATCCTCTTTATAACACTTAGACAATTAGTGGGTACCGGTGTCTTCCTGATGAGTCTGGAGGAAATGATCAGAAGAATAATTACCAGTTCTCTGCGTTCCCAGGAGCGAGAGCGGGGTGTTTGTAGATACTGAGACAACTCTGCATTCATGGAATGGTACAGCCCTCAAAAGCAAGTCAATATTAGTGGGGAACATGAAGAACACAGAGTTTTTTGGATAAAATATCGGAGTTGGGGTTGCCAAGTTGCGTTTGACAGTTAATCCTGCACAGTGCAGGTTTATATAAAGAGACAAAAGTCATTATTTTTCACTTTTTCCCTGTGTGAAAACTCTCCTTGCTTCCTCAGCAGCTGATGTGGCCCTTTATGAAGTCCTGGGTGTGCTGGGAAACTCCTGGCTCTGAAAACTTGAGAGACCCAAGTCCTTTGTGTTTTGCCTTTGCCCAAATGCTGCTGCTGTGGGAGGAGCCCCAGCCCACGAGTGTCGCTGAAGGCAGAGCAGCACTTCCAGAGCATTCAAAAACATCCAGCATGCTCCAGGAATTCTGAGAATAGTTAAGAAATAATCTGCTCCCTTTGTGGCTGGAAACCAAAACCTGAAGTCTCCCAGTTCCTTCCTTCATATGAACCCAACTGCCAGGAGTTAAACCAGACCAAATGCCTGTGAAAATTGGTTTCTAATAGAAATCCATTAGTGCAGTTTCAGAGAGCTCGAGCACTGAATTTCCAGAAGGTCACAACGATTCCAGGAGCTCCTCTAACGATGACTCCGGTCCTGACAAGCACTAAACCCCTCAGATGGACACCGATTTTATATAATTTGTGTGGATTAAGAGAGGTAATTTGGAAGGGCTGCTTGCCTGCTGATTTTTAAAGACTTCTGCAACCTCTCCTTCCTCACTGGTGTTTTTACTGCAACAGCACAGGAACAAACATTGCTTAAGTACAGGCAGGGGTGATTTTTTTTCTGCCATTACGTTTTAAATTCACAGAATTACATAAAAATGTCGCTTGGAACAGAGCTCTGGAGGGCTGTAGTGCACAGCCCTGCCCGGAGTCTGCCCTTCAGACTGCTCAGGGTCTTGTCCAGAGATTCTGAAAGTGCCCCAGAGACGGGAAATGGAACTGAACGATTTCACCTGAAGTGTTTGAGGGCTCTGTAAAGCCTTGAGAGAAGTTTCTCAGCAAAGCTGCTTTGGGTTCAGCTGTGCTGGGCTGCACTGGGGGTGTTGGAGTGGGGAGACAGCCAAAAATTCAGTGTCCCAACCACCATTATCTGTCCAGAAATGGGGCTGGCAGTGCCCAGACCCAAACCCAGCCTTTTAGGAAATACAAAGATCAACCCCATCAGCTGCCCACGAGAGAAACTCCTCTGCTGCATCCAGCACTGGGGGGAACCAGGAACCTCCACAGAGAGGGATTTTTAATAGATTTGGGGTTTGTTCCTATACTGAAAACATTCTCTCCTCCTCCTCCCTTGCAGGAAGTGGTTTCAGATGAAAGACTCCAAGGAGGGCAATTGCTGGAGGAGCCCAAACTTTTGCATTTTAAAGGCAACACCTGCAGCCTCCAGATCTCAGTGCTGGACGTCCCTCCCTTCCTGTGGAGGATCAAACCCTTCACGGCGTGTCAGGTACCTGGCATTTCACCTGCTTCCCTCTGCACTGGGGTGGGCAGAACCCAAAGGAGACCGAGGTTCCTTTTATTTAAACGGCTTTAAATCTCCCGAGCATTTAACAAAAACATGTTGCCTCTTGATTTTGACAAACACAGATTTCGTTTATAACAGAACGCTGTAAATTTGTCATTTTACAGAAATGCTTGTGCTTTCCCTCATTTCTGTTGCCTCCAACAGAAGGCAAATATTCCTGTTCAAACTTAACCACTCCTCAAGATGTTTCTAATATCTGTCATTCCAGTTTTGACATAACTATGGAAATATGGCTAAAAATGACATTTAAATGTAACCACGAGTTCAAATCACAGCATGCAGAGACCACGAATTAGAACTGAAGAGCAGCAAATTGGTTTTTTCTCTTCTCCGTTAATTAAAGAGGCTGTTGAAAACCAGAAAGGAAAAAATCAAAACAAAAGAAGAATTTCCAAGGATTTTGGTGACTGGAAATCCTAAGGAATGTGCTGGCACATGGAGTGGGCTGGTTTTAACATACAGCACTCAATTAAAATGCACAATCTCCCTTCTCCCAGAGGCAGGGAGACAATTATCCATCCTCCAGGATTTTGGCAAAAACCCTGTTTTAAATGTGTTGCCACGTTCTCCAAAACATGAGGGCAGTGGGCTCTGAAAGTTACAAACACAGACCCACAGCCAGAGGAAGCCTCTCCTTGTTAACAACGTGGGGAGAATTTGGGCTACAACTTCAGAAATGAAGAAAGGAATCTTAGGGAGAAGAGCTTTTGAGTGTTTCATTTGTTCTCCTCTCTTACCTGTATTTTAAAAGCCAAACTGAGCAGGATTAGGATGCCCCAGTTCTACAGCGAGGACCTGCCAGTGTGTGCCCCAAAATAAATCAAATCATAGGAGTTTCCTCCTTATGCAACAAATTCAGTTCTGCTCCCAGCAGATTACGGAGCTCCATACTTTGATTAATTTATTGTCTCTTAATCCCTTGTCCAAACATGAAGAATAAATGTCTGGAATTCAACCTCCAAGTGCCATTTAGAGCCTGATCAGAGCAGGGACTCAGGGCTGGAAAAAAGCCTGTGCAAAACCTCTGCTGCCAGAATGGGCTGACCCGGGGCTGCCCCGACCCAAAGGAATATTTACATTTTATAACCGAGCGTAATTGGGATGGCTTGGGCAGCTCAGAAACACAATCATTGTTCCTGAGAGGAGCTGCAGAACCTCCCCTGGCTCTGTGCTTCCCTCGCAGTGAAAAGTCTGGTGACAGCTCTGGTTTGCTTCCAGCCTCTTTATAGAGAAAAGAATCTATTTTTGCACGTGGAGTTTCTTCCAGTGTTCCCTGGGTTCCTCTCCTACGTCCCACCCTGTGAGAGCAGCTGCTTGTGCTGCCTGGCAGGAACAACTGAACACAGCCTGTTCCAGGAATGTCTCTGGTCCACCAACAAAACCGCCACGGGCAGTGTGGGGAGGGAAGATTTATGGAAATGATGTCTCAGACAAGCAGCGATGCTGCTCGAAGGCCGGAGCAGATGAATAAATCACGCGGAGGAGCTGGCTGGAAGGCAGCTGGTGGCAGGTGGCACCAGGATTCCTCCAGACTCCGCTCAGAGCCTGTGTTTGTCCTGGCCTGGCAGGAGCAGCTGCCCAGAGCTTGGCTCCCTTCCCACCGGGGATCCCTCAGAAGCTGTGGGTGGTGCAGCAGCAGAGGCAGGGATGGGCATGGCACAGAGCTGGGCAGGCACCTCTGGGCGCTCAGAGCAGCTGTTTGCCTCCCATCCCGCGTCTCCTGGAGCATCCAGCTCTGCCTGGGGCCATGAGATGATTTACGGCCCCTCTGTCTGCAAGGAGCTTCATTATAAAGGCAGGATGGAGCTGGGAGCGTTTCTGGAATACTCCAACCACTCATTGTTGCACCACACGTGGCTGCTCTGTATTGTTTCACACAACTCCTTTCAGCTGAGTGATTCTTCTACTCAGAGTGAAAGCAGAGATGATTACCCTGAAAAAAATCTAATTACAGTTGCTCCACTTCTAACATTTTTCTAATGTTTCCTTTAATGCTGTGAGTATCTCGCTACTACTGCTGTTCCCAGCTCGGGATCCAGCCTGGGGCTGGGCACAGGCAGGGAGCTGTGGGGAGAAGGGGAGGGTGGCAGGGCCAGGGCAGCTCTTGGTGGGAAATTCCTTTCCTTGGATTCTGTGTACAGGGTGATTCCAAGGAGACACAGAGAGGACTCCTGATCCTGGCAAGGGGGAGGAAGTGAAACCCTTCCTTTTTAAGAGTTTTTAAGCATCTTTTTTGAGAGTTTCCCATCACTTGTTCCCCTGGATGAACCCTGAGCTCCCGGTCACTGCAAAATCTTGGTGTTTATGAATGGAATTGTCACGTACTGGCTTTGTGCTGCTCGGAGCCAGAGGGGACGTTCCTGAGCTCGCCCCAGCAGGGCAGGATGTGGGTGGGTGTTTTCCCCTCGCGTCCCCCGGCCCTGACGCTGTGCCCGTTCCCCAGGAGGTGCCGTTCTCCCGCGTGTGGCGCGGCAGCCCCCGGCCCCTGCTCGGCGCCTTCTCCCTGGAGCGCTTCAGCCCCGCCACCACCCAGCTGTGCTGCAAGGTGTGCGTCCGGCAGCTGCAGGGCCACGAGCAGCTGCTGCACATCCAGACCTCCGTCCTCGAGGTAAAGCTCCGGCACCCCCTGTTCTGTAGGGCGAGAGGGTCACGGAACAGAATCCTGGAATGGGCTGGGCTGGGCTGGGCTAGGGTGGAAGGACCTTAAAGCACATCCAGTCCCACCCCTACCATGGGCAGGGCCACCTTCCTCCATTCCAGGTTGCTCCAAGCCCCTTGGACCCTTCCAGGGATGGGCCACAGCCTCCCTGGGCCCTGGTTCCATCCCCATTTTTGTCCCTTCCCTGTGTAGTTTTTGCTCAAAGCTGTAACCAGTCTTTAAAGCCTTGCAGATCCCATTTCCAGCAGAAATCAAGGCACAGAGACTCGTCAGCACTAATGATAATTTATCAATCATTTAATAATTTATTGTTTGGGTTGGTGGTTGCAGTTTTCTAGCAAGAAGCTCTTGCAGAGCACTGAGGGTTGGGTACAAACCGTGTCTCATGGGGCCTGGGCCCTGCTCACAGCTAAAAGAGATCAAACCCACAGCTGAGCAAGCTGCTGCTCTGTCCCACAGCAACAAGAACTTCAGCAGCTTCATTTTTTTTTAGATTATTGAGTATCTTTGTTGATTAATCCAGATTAATACCTCTGGATTAGAGCTCTGCACCCAGAAATGCTCCGTGCAGGGAGTGCAGCAGCTGGGCAAGAGCAGCACAGACATCATCCTGTATAAAAACTCCTCAGAACTGGCCGAGTGTTTTTCCACTCCTTTTTTGTCATCTCATAAAACCCCTCTGCCGCTCTCTCTGTATCTCCAGCCCGTGCTGCTGCTGCTGCTGCCATGCTTCCCCTCTCTGCTGTGTTTTTAAGGGCCTTGTCTGTACACAAGTCCCCAGAGCATGTTCCAGCTCTGCCTTCAAACAGATTTGCTGGTGTGGAAGCTTTTCTCATGCCTATCTCCAGCAGTGATTGAAGAGGGAGGATAATTTGACTGCAAAATAAATCTATAAGTGACACCTCCCCCCCCGGAGCTGCTCCTTGCGTGACAATGCCCGGAGCGCCCGGGTCGCTGTGCTTATCTCACACGTGCAGGGCAGGAGCATCTCCTGCTCTGAATATGGAACAGGAGCAGCCAGAGCCCGGGGTGGAGCTGCAGCACCATTGCTGGGCCTGGCTGGCCCTGGGGATGTGTCAGAAATGTTGGATGAAGAGGCTGCGCCATCACTGTGGGTTAATATTGATGCTGTGTCACTCTCGGATGAGTAATGCACTGAAATTTGACTCGTGTTATGCAAGACTGGTGGAAAAGATCTACAAAGGACCTGGATTTCAGGGAGGGTGGGAGAGCTGAGGTGCTTACGGAATTCAGGTGTTTATAAAAACCCAAACAAACAAAGAAACAAATTTGTGTGTCCATGTTTCAGGCTTAAGCACTTGAAGATTTAGAAACCCAGCACTGCTCTGCAACACAAAGATAACCAAAAGAGAAAACTCATAGAAGGAAAATAACACTTTTAAAGGTTTTTATGCAGAAGTCCTTGTGATGTTCTCCCAAATCACAAGAGCACCTCTTAGCTCTGTCATTTTCAATTCAAGCCACAGGAGGAATCTGAGGCCCGGGTTTGATTCTTCCTTTACCTGCTTTGTTTTCCTGTTCCCTGCAGACTGAGAGGGAGAACATCACCTTCTTTGCACACGAGGACAGCAACTTCCCCGCCCAGCTGGGCCCCAAGGCCTTCAAGATCCCGCACTCGATCCGGCAGCGGATCTGCGCCACCTTCGACGCCCCCAGCGCCAAGGGCAAGGACTGGCAGATGCTGGCCCAGAAAAACAGCATCAACAGGTGATGGCAGGGCCCTGGCAGCGGGACTTTGCACCTGAAGTGGGAATTAGTCACTGTGCAGGGGGTGGTGTGTTTGTTTGTTCGCTGGTGCCAGGGGTGTGGGTGGGGAATTAAGGGCTCTCAGGGCTGAGTGGGGGTCACTCCTCATTTCCTTCGTGAGCAGCTGCTGGGAGCTGTCAGCTCCTCGTCCTGGGCTGGGCATTTTTCTGTCCACCCTCAGGAGTCCAAGGCTGCAGAAGGATTTTGTCCATCATGGAAACAGGTGTTCAAAGCACTTAGGAGGCTGCACGTTCCCCCAGACAAATCCCCTTGGCTCTCATGGGTGCATTTCCTATTCCAAAATGAATCCTGCAGATTTTTTCTTTTTTAAGGGAAAGACATTTTTGAAAGAGAGAGTCATGCTCTACTGTTAGGAGTAATAATATTATGATTATTAAAACTGAAAGATGCTGTAAAAACCAATTTACTTCTTACTTTGCTTTTTCCGCTTGGCTAAATTAAATCGGTGGAGGCAGCTCCCTCACAAAATATTTTCTGATTGTCACAAACTCGATGAATGTGTTCCCAGGGGAGCAGAGGAATACTTAAATCAAGCAAAGTAACTTTCCATTGGTTTCTTGCTTTGCATGGGAACCTCAATAAACCACATCTGAGCCAAAGGAAAAACAGTTTTGGATAAACATTTTTGTTTTACTGAATTCTGTGCAAATCACCCCTGCAGGGTCCTGAAAATTGCTCATTAACAAAACAGAAAATCCCAGATGAAAGGTGGTGTGTCTTTGCATGACCACAGGCATCAACTGCTGTTACAGAATCCCTCTCCCTGTCCAATCCCTGCTGCATTTCCCAGAGATGCTTCCCAGAAGCAGATTTGTTTGCCCATCCCGAGGGCAGCACTGCTGGGCCTGAGACACCCCGGGCTCGCTGTCCTTGTGCTGGGCTGGGCAAGTGCCACGTGAGGAGCCACCCCAGACTCGTGGTCACTGTCCTTGTGCTGGGCTGGGCAGGTGCCACCTGAGGAACCACCCCAGGCTCGTGGTCACTGTCCTTGTGCTGGGCTGGGCAGGTGCCACGTGAGGAACCACCCCGGGCTCGTGGTCACTGTCCTTGTGCTGGGCTGGGCAGGTGCCACCTGAGGAACCACCCTGGGCTCGTGGTCACTGTCCTTGTGCTGGGCTGGGCAGGTGCCATGTGAGGAACCACCACACTGGGGGGCTCCTCAGCTCATCCCCCCAGCTCTGCTGGAGGATTTTTATTTTCCCAGTGTGGGCACAGGGTGCAGCTGCAGCCCGGGCTGCTCCTCATGCTTTTTCCCTCCTTCCCTGCAGGAATCTCTCGTTCTTTGCCACCCAGAGCAGCCCCTCCGCTGTCATCCTGGACCTGTGGGAGGCGCGGCACCAGCACGACGGGGACCTGGACTCGCTGGCCTGCGCCCTGGAGGAGATAGGAAGGACACACTCCAAAGTCTCAGACGTGGCAGAGCCCGAGCTCGAGGAGCCCGAGTTCCCCTCCAGCAGGAACGGGCTTTAGTCCCTCTGTACCCCCAGGACGCGCGGCCAGCCTGGCTCTGACACTGGGGCAGGGGACAGGAGGGTTTGTGCCCCGTGGGGATGGACTCACCCCACACAGCAGTGGCAGTGGGAGGAGCAGAAGCAGTCCTGCTAAAAATCCTCTGGTGATCAGGAAAATGAGATTCTCCCTGTCCTCCTCCACTTAAAATCCGTCTTTTGGTGTCCCGAACAAAGCTGCACTTCTGCCAGCCCCGGGGCAGGAAGGAGAGGGACACAGAGCCATAAGAGGTAAATGTTATCGTGTATTTAGGAACCAGTCATGTCAATGTAATGCCTAGTGAAAATCAACAAATGATGTTGGATATTTAGAGCCACTGGAGGTTAACCCCGGTTAAAAGGTTTCTCACTTCGAGAGTGGTTTAAAATCCCATCACATTGTCACTTTATGTCTGCTACAGGAAAACTGAAAATTTGGCCTTATCCTGTTCAGATGTTTGAGGAATTAGAAGATCTCATAATTATCTCATATCATGTGTATTCCAAATAATTTCTTTGAAAAATTTAGTCCCTTAATGAATGTATGTTTGCTGCAGAGCTTTGCTGCCTGCCCTGTTACCAAAATGACAGAACGAACCCCTTCTCCCTGAGACTGGGGGGTGTGCACACGCAAGAGGAATTTTCTAATTTTCTACGTCTGCAAACTTTCTTAGTCAAAAACTGTCTTTGGGGGTGGATTTAAATAACCAAATAACACACGGGAAATTTCCAGCCCTGTTTTAGCGAGTTGAGACATTTATTTTTATTACTTCATGCTCTGGGGCTGAGCTAAGGAAAGGTGAAGGCAATCAGCACAGCTTCGTTTTGGTTTGGTTTCAGACTGAAACCACAAACCCCACACGGCACTGCCAACACTGGCCTTGATTCTGTTGCACATTTCGGGAATTTCACAGGATCCAGAGCTGGCTGTGGTACACTTGGTTTAGTTACAAATTCACCACCAAAATCAGAGCCTAACCAGAGAATTCGCCTCGTTTTTATCCGTTCCATACAAATATGATTTCTGACTTCACCCAAACCAAAAAGAGCTGTCACTGTGAGCGAGGGCCTGGTGGAGCTGGTACTGAGCCAAATCTCACCGTTATTTTGACCATTCTTTTCACCCACATCCTTCACCAGTTCGTGTGGCTGCCAGGGGCACAGCCAGGAGAAAGCAGGAACAGAAATGAGGCTTTGGGAGCTTTGTGGAAATGCAGGAAACTGAAAACAAGGATTTGGGGGCTTTTTTAGCCTCGTGAGAGAGCAGCACAACAGGGCAGGTCCAGTCTGGAACTATTCCTTCACCTGGGATTGCAGTGTGAAAACCTCAACAACAACAACAACAACCACCACAACTCTCTCCTGGCTCCTGCTGCTCTGAACTTGCAAATGTCGCTGCTCTCCCAGCTCAGAAATACCCTGAGACTTGGGAATCCTGAGACTTGGGAATCCTGAGACCTGTGCAAACATTTCCTGCAGCTCAGCGTCTCCCGCAGCCTGGCAGGAGCTCCTGCGTGCAGGGGCAGCGCGGCGGCTGCCAGCAGATTGAGGGGCAGACAGAAATACCGGCAGAGCCGGCAGCAAGCTGTCACTGCTTTTAGCAGCACATGCTCCTCGCTGGGCTGGAATTATATTTCCAGTGACTGCCAGTCCTCCTCCTCAGAAACCTGTTCTTCGTTGGACAAAATGTCAGGCATTAGAAAAAACAAAATAAGGAATGGCATCCAGGGAAAAGCGGCAGTGTCTGTGAGCTGCCGTTGTCGGGGAAACCGGCCCCAGACTGTCTCCAGCAGGGAATTTGTTCTCAGCGCCTCAGATCAGCTCTGGTTCTTGAGCAGGCTGGGGCTGGGTCCCCCAGCAGAGCCCCAGCCAGGCCTGCAGGTGCTGCAGGGCCATTCCCGAGAGCTGCATCCTCCTGCTCTGTTTTCCAAACCCCTGGGAGCTCCCCTGACATCCCGGGCCCCAAGGAGCTCCTGTGAGCTCAGCCCTCCCATCTTCTCCCCAGGGAACACCCAGGGGTTCTGTCAAGCCTTGGGAGCTCTGGAGACCCTCCCAGTGCAGGACACCCAGCTCTAGTGGGAGCAGAGCCCAGCCTGGGCTGGTCCCCCAAAGCTCAGCTCGGAGGGACCCCAGCCCTGCACTGGAATCCCAGTTCCACCCACAATCCCGTGGAGTTCATGTCCTGAAAGGGAATAAATGTCCAAACTGGACCATGCCAGAAGGAAACTGTTTCCTCATGGCCTGGGGCAGGGCTCACTTGGATTTTGCCCTTTAGGTTTTGCTCCCTGGTTTTCCTTCCCTTTGGCTAAAGCAGTTCTCTGTTGCTGATCTCACTCTTTGAGAACCTGAATATCAACAGCTCTCGAGTTTTCCTTCCTACTCCTGACTGTTTTGATGCTCTTATATCTTTAAATGGACCAGAAATGCCCCAAATATTTATTTCCTTTCTCCCTTTCTCTTAAAAAGACCTTTTGGAAACCTGTGCACATATTTACATGATTTGACCCAAAACACAGATGTAGAGGAGCACCTCTACAAAAGGAAAAGGATTAGAGGCAAGAAATTAAAAATTCATTCCTTTCTTCTGTTGTATAAATTACGATATTTGAAAAACAATTTTCCCGAACTAGGAAGTAAAAGAAAGAGAAATGTGATTTTACCCCCTGTAGATTCCACGTGGCTGCCCTGGCTCTGCTCAGAGGAAAGAGCCATTCTGATTTCACATCACCAAAGAATCTGCTTTAATAGATTTTCATCTTCCTGAGCACTTTGCCCAGGTATTTCTGTGCCGTGAGTCATTCCAGACTAATGGTTGCATTTTAAAAATGACTTCCAGCTCCGCCAGCACCATAAAGCTCATTTCCATTTCATACCGCCCTGCACTCCCACGGAAGTTTTATTGGGATTATTGCCATGGCTGAAAAGATACCAACAGAATTCTCTCAAAATCCAGAGAACTGCTTTTGTCATTGGTTTTATCTCTGGCTGCAGCTGGGCCTGGGCACTGCTGGCTTTCAGAGACACTTACTCAGTATAAATCACCAAAAAGGGATCTTGCAGGGTCCAGCGTATTCACACCACACTGCAAGTCCATTCTTCTTCCCCACTTGCAAGGCAGTGCTGTATGAGTTTTATCACATTCAATAACTGATCAATTCCAGAGCAGCTCAGGTCCCTGGTGAGTGAAACAAGGGAGGGACTGGGCTGGGCTCCTGGTCACCATCGGAATCTTCTTTCTCCAGGTTCTGCCTGTCAAACACAGATTGCAGTGAAGAGCTGCGTTAGTTCTTGGCTGGTAATTAATGGAGTGGAAAACAGGAAATGAGGTTTTAAGCCCTTGGCAGCCATGGATGAGCTCCAGGGTTGCCTCTCTGGCCTCTCCTTGACTGATTCCCCCAAGGAGCTCTCACCTGTGGCACAGCAGGAGCAGGTGAGCATCCCTCACCCAGAGCCTGTTCCACGCTACCCCTGCTGTGGAGCGTTTCCCAGGGCTTGTTCATTGCTGGGATGAGCTTTGGTGAAACTCCTCCCTGGACTCTGGGGGGTTTCTGTGACAGCATATGGAACACAGATCTGTCCTTCCTTGGACATTCATGATGGTCTGGTTAAAATTACCGAAAGGATTCCTGAGCAAATCCAGTAATTAACCCACACGGTTCCTGCAGCCCCCACTGCAGGTGCTGGTGATCATGACCCATTCCCAGGTATTTCTGTGCCGTGAGTCATTCCAGACTAATGGTTACATTTTAAACTGGAACGCAGTCTTGCCTTTCCTCATTGCCAATACCAGCAGCAATGGTAGCAAAAACCTCGTTTCCAACACAGACAGAAAGAAATAAATCACTCTAGGATTAAGGACTCATTCGGAGCATCGATGGATGGTGACAGTGTCCGCAGGGCAGGAGGCAGAGCCACTGCTCTGCTCCTGCCACGAGTGAAGGAGAACCTGTCCGTATCCATGTTCACTGTTCTGTCCAAAAATCCAATAAATGTCTAGGAATTTGCCACTATATTTTTTGTATTAGAGGTGAATAGTGCAGATTCTACTGGTGTTTCTTGTCTGGGGCTGGGGGGGTTGGGGGGGCTGTAGTTCTCAAGCTGTTGCAAAAGCTGCTTTAACTGAGCTGTGGAGTTGTCTTGGTTTGTGCTTTACAAGGGAGGGCCAGGACTCGTGGGCAGCGTGCCCTCCTCATGCCACAGGGTGCCCAGAGCAGGAGCCACTGTGCCCTGCAGCCAGGGCTGAGCTGTCCCTGGGCTGGTATGTGCCCACAGGGCCATGGCTGTGCCAGCAGAGCCGTGGCTGTGCCAGCAGAGCCATGGCTGTGTCTGCAGTGCCGTGGTTGTACCCGCAGAGCTGTGGTTGTACCTGCAGAGCTGTGGTTGTGCCCACAGGGCTGTGGTGGTACCCACAGGGCCGTGGTTGTGCCAGCAGAGCTGTGGTTGTGCCAGCAGAGCCACGGTCCTGCCCACAGGGCTGTGGTTGTGCCCACAGGGCTGTGGTTGTGCCAGCAGAGCCACGGTTCTGCCCACAGGGCTGTGGTTGTGCCCACAGGGCCGTGGTTGTACCCGCAGAGCTGCGGTTGTGCCCACAGGGCTGTGGTGGTACTCACAGGGCCGTGGTTGTGCTGGCAGAGCTGTGGTTCTGCCCACAGGGCCGTGGCTGTGCCCACAGGGCTGTGGTTGTGCCAGCAGAGCCATGGTTGTGCCCACAGGGCCATGGTTGTACCTGCAGAGCTGCGGTTGTGCCCACAGGGCTGTGGTGGTACTCACAGGGCCGTGGTTGTACCCACAGAGCCATGGTGGTACCCACAGGGCTGGGGTTGTGCCGGCAGAGCTGGGGTTGTGCCGGCAGAGCCGTGGTTGTGCCCACAGGGCCATGGCTCTGCCCACAGCTGCTCCCTCCGTGTGCCTCGCGAGCCCTCGGTGCAGAGCGGAGCCCGTGTCACCCGTGTCACCCATCACTGTACGTAGGCCTCACTGTCCAGCCCCAGGAAATGTGTAGCACTTCATGAAGTTCAGGGTGTCCTGCACCGAGCTTGGCACGGCGGGAGGGGAGGACACAGATCTGACCCAGGAACAGGGATGGTTCCTCCCAAACCCTGCCAGGACTGACGACACTTGGGTCTGGCAGTATGAAACACCCAGCACCTGCCGTTCCCCACACTGGGATTGGGAATGTTGACCTATGGCTGGGGTGTCTCCTCAAGCAATCCCTTCAGGTTTCCCCATTTGGGCACTGGGGAAGGAATATTTTTAGGTGAAGCTGTAGTTTTTTGCATCCTTTCCCCTTTCAAACCCCAGCCCTCACTGCTGAGCCTCAGGGCTCCCTCAGTGCCTCACCGAGCTGGACGGGGCACACACGAACCCTGGGCTCACAAATCCAGATTCCTGATACGGATCTGGGAACAGCAAACTGACATCACCTAATCTGGGATTTGGGAGCGAGCAGAGCTGCCTCCTCCCACCTCTCAGTCAAATTCCTCCCACTGTGACTCCGATCCCGGCTGATAAATGGGTACAAAAACGTTAAATGTGCACCTTCTGTTGATCTGGCTGTGGTAGAGTGTGATGCTGGTCAGCCTGGTGAGACTCTGAGCAGTGTCAGACAAGAGATAACAAAATTCCCATTGCATTTTCAACTTCCAAAACTTTGGACCAGCTCTTAGGTGAAAACGGGAGGAGGAACT
The DNA here is from genome assembly GCF_017639235.1 of Corvus kubaryi. Lineage (NCBI taxonomy): Eukaryota > Metazoa > Chordata > Aves > Passeriformes > Corvidae > Corvus > Corvus kubaryi. Next base: position 2,473,536 of record NW_024581080.1, read on the forward strand.
TCAACCTAACCCAACACAAACTATAACTTCTAAAAAGCAAAAAAAAAACCCCACAAGTATTCCTCTAGAGAGACCTCTTTTCTCTTCTGCTCCTTTATTTTTGCAACAAATAGGTTGTGAAAAAGTTGGTTCTTGGCTGCTCTGCCTGAGCCTCCCTCCATGCCCCAGGCTCGGTGTGTTCAGGGTGAAGGGGGGCAGAGCTTTGGATGCTTTCTTTAGGATGAAGCTGAAGGAGTGGGGAAGGGAGACAGAACACGGGATCAAAAGCATGGCCTTGGCTTCATACCACACTTTCTGTGCCTTGTTCTATCAATGTAAATTCTGAATGTTGTACAGTAGAGATACTTGGGAAAGACTCCTTGGAAAAGGCTGCACTGGCTTCTTTTTTCAGCACATGTACATATATAAATATATATACATATATATATTTGGTAATGCCAACCAGCTGTGTTATATTGTCCTGGAGAAGTCAAACTGGACAGTTTGGGTGTTTCTGTAGAGTTTCAGACCTGTACGGCCCCGGCCTTTGGAGAGAAATGTACAGATGGGAATAATGGATATCGGCTATTTATGAATAAAGAGTCTTTTACTGACATCTGACCCTGCTGTCCCTTCACTGCTGGGATCAAACAAGGCACGGCACTGGCAACGTTGGATTCCATGGAGGTTTGGGGGTGGGGGTTTTTTTGTTTTAATAATTCAGTTTATTTCCCTTTCAGAACAGCCCCCCAAAACCCTTCCCAGCCCATCCCCGAGACTGAAGGTGGGACAAAGCTCTGGGGCACCCCCAGCACTGTCACACCATCAACCCTCCGTGGGTGACAAATGGGAGCCTGGGCACGGCCCTCACCCTAAGTGGGCTGTAATAAAATGAGTTGTTAGTGCACGCAAAGCAGAGGCGCAGGACAAGTGCCATAAATCGGGATCTCCTGCCAAGATTTTACTGCCTGCTCTGAAGTTGTTATCAGCAGAGACACCCAACGCCATCTCCTGTCACACCCCCCTTTAGAACCAACAGCACCGGCATGAACAGCCCCGACAGGCCCTGTAAAACCAGCCGGGATTCATTGTGTTTGCAGGGAAATGGTGGCTGCTATCGTAAGGAGTTCATGCACTGGGATTTAAGGAACAGCCACTTAAAAATGCTGCTGCAAGAAGAGGCTGCTGTGGGGGAAGGTCCTGGTTTGGGCCATTTCAGCCATTCTGAAAACACAACCCCAAGGTGACATTTCCAACACCAAACCCCACCTATTTATTCTTAAGCATCTCAGAAATTATTATTTTAAAAGGACTCAATTTGCAAACAGCTCTGAAAGATTGCATTTAACGAACTGTCAATTAAAATTTGTCTAATTCAAGCCTGAACCTACCAAGAAAAATTGAACTGACACCTCTTAAATGAGACCTTGAGCATCAAACTAGAAAGTCCCCAAAACTCACCTGCAGATGGATTAATGAAGCACTGTGAACCTTAATGTAATTGCAAAAGGAGTAATTCCAGAACCTGCCAGGAATAAAGGGGCACTGAGCCCCTCGCCAGCCAAGCAGGACCTTGAAGACGTCCCAGACTCGTTTAGTGCCACCAAATGTCCCCAGAGCAGGAGGCTCTGGCACAGCCCGTTCCTGTGGGGACAGGGAAAAGAGAAGGAGAGGAAAAGCTTCTCTCCCTGCCTGTGTTTATTTCTTGCTGTGCTTTGAGGCCATTTGGTTGCTGACTCAAATCCTGTAACCCTTCTGTTGTGACAGGAGGCAACACTGCAGAGAAAACTCCTGGTTACAAACACCAGGGACTAATTTAAACCAAACTGAATAAATCCCAATCTGGGCTCTGCTAAGGAGCTTTGCGCTTTTTTACTTTTTTTTTTTTTCCTCTTCTGAGATATCAGTTGGATTTTATTTATTTTATTCCAATACTTACCTGCAGACTGTTTTCCCTTATTTTGTTTTTGGTTTTTTTTTTTTTCTTCTTTTTTCCCCTTAGTTCACCAACAGCCACTCACAGATTCAAACCCTAACTCATGGTCAGTGCCCAAAGTCCTACGGAAAGCTTTGTTAGAAAAACACTCAAATAAATCACAGGCTCTTAAAAATCCATTCAGAGTTCAAAACGAGCTTTAAAGCATGTCCTTCAAAGAGCTGGGTTCCAAAATCCCGAATTTTGTCTGGGATCTCGGGGTGAGATAGACTGGGCTGCGCAGGAGGGCTCGGAGCTCTCCATCACCTGCTCCACCAGAATTAGTGGGAAGGGCGCTGAAGAGCAGTCACTGAAATAGAGAGAGAGGGAAAAAAATACCCCCGGCTTTTTGGGAGTGTGAAACAATCAAATATTGGCATTTAGGGCAGCCCCCGTGCCCTGCAGGGAGGGCAGCGCTGGCTGTGCCTGCATTCGGGGGCATCCCAGGACTTCCCAGGGACATTCCAGGGGCACAAACATCCCCACCCCAGGGCCAGGCTGTGCCCACAGCCCACCCTCAGCTCGGACTGGTCCCAAACACCCGGGACCTGCGGGATGCCAGCATTTCCTCCCCTCTCAGTGGGGTGAGCAGCTCATTAAATCTTCCCGGCAAGGTGATTTTATTATCAGCTGCCAGGCCCAGAGATTTACTGCCCCATTCTTCACCTGCCCTCTCCCTGCTGCTTATTCCTTTGTATTTGTTAATGGCCTTTTCTCGTGTTATATAATCCTGTCAGGAGTGTGAAAATGTCTCTCAGGACTGTTCATGGGGTGTAAATCACGCGGCCCGTGGCGCTGACAGCGCTGAGTGTTGGTGGCAGGAGCCCCGGCCTGTCCTCCAGTAATTGTCAGCACATGATAAGAAAGTGTAAGATTTAATAAGGTCATAAAGCAGAATGGCAGGAGCCGGGCTGAACGGTATTTTTTTCATTAACATTCAGAAAATCTGGGTTCGGTGGGACAATAAATTAACAGCAGCTGAGCAGAAATGACCCATTTGATTATTCAAGACTTTCCAGGAGCGCGGGGGAAGCAGCAGGGCCGGGAGCACCTCTGCCATTCCCACAGCAAAGTAATTCCTCTGTGCCCTCAAAGCTCTGCTCCCCGGGCACCGAGCTGAGTCCAGCCACAGAACCACGCTCGGGAGGGGGGAGAAGAGAGGCTTCGCAGCTGATTTAGCTTTGAGTGGAGTGAAAGCAAATATTCCCATCACAGCTGGTGCGCGCTGGTGGCAAAGAGCTCAGTGCTGACTGCCAGGTTACAGCGAGTTCCCAATGCAGAGCCCCAAACTAACACCAGTAAAGTAAAATTTTAGGAAGTTATAAAAAGAAAAACAGAGGTTCTGCCTTCCCCACTCAAACATCTTCCCCTCAGAGCAGTCACAGCCCCCCTTTCTTTGGTGCCATCGTGTCCCTCGGGGCAGCTGCTGAAGCCACGCCTGGGACACAAACTGTCCTTAACCCCCGTCCCTTCCCTGGGAAGCAGCAGCTTCCCCCACACCCCACGAGGTCCCGGCCCTTCCCAAAGCACAGGTCCAAGGCTTCCCCACGAGCCTCGGCACTGAGAAATACCCGAACCACTGCTGTCACTCCTGTGAGGACTGGGACGTCTTGGGCTAAAAAATCTGATTTTTAAAGGTGCTAATTAGCAGCTGAGCTCTTCTGAGAAATGTCACCCCGTTTGTGGGCGACAAACACCTCTGAGAGCAGGACCCTCGATTCCCTCATCCCCATTTCATGGATGTACAGATAAATTTTCCCCCTCATTACCTGGAATCGTTCCGGTTTCCTGCTCAGACACTTGCCCACGGCTAGCAATTATTTACTGCTCATTATCACGGTCTCCTGTCAGATTCAGGGAGCTGAGACTGAGCAGGAAACAAGGAACAGAAATCCCGGGCTTATGGAAACACCAACAACATTAAAATGCAAGGGAAGAAGAAGTACCTTAAGCTCCTACGCGATTTACAAACTTCCCGAGGAGTGACAACCATTCCTGAAAGGATTTGTTACCATCAGACCAATTTAAGGGGCTGTGGCAGTGCTGAACCCTCTGCATTTAACATTGACGGGGAAAGAACTTCACAGTTTTGCTTCACAGAAAGTCAATTAAATTTTGACTTTGGGAAGGTGCTGTGATTTCCTTACGTGCATCCTGTCCTTCACTAATTATTTCTCTGTTTAATTCTCGCTGCCAGGGAACGCACTCAGAGCTCTCTGCAAACAGGAGGCTCATTAAAGCCTTGCTCCCGAGTTCACGGAGATTACAGATGTGCACCAAAAAATGGATGCTGCTCTTTAAAAAAGTGCATTCCCCCCCAGTTCTCCTTGAAGAATGAGTTCCATCCTGGCTCATTTTCCTAAACAGCTGACGAGTCCCTTAGGAAATATCCCAGACAAGCAGGGCCCATTTCTTTCCGTGCTTATTTCAGTCCCCAGTAGCTGGTGCTATTAGAGATGCAGAAGGGTAATGAGGCAGCAGAGGCTGTTGTTATTGGGGACCCTGCTGGAGGGATGAGGGGCTGCCAGGGCAGGAGCCTCGCCTTGGGCTAGCTGGAATTGGAATTTTGGGGGTAAATTAACAACTGGACCTGAGCCCAGATGGGAAATGCTGCCTGTGCCCTGCAGGGCTGGAAACATCTTCTGACACTAATACAGAAAGGGGAGGGGGTGGTACCTGGGCAGAGCAGGAAACACCTGGAATAAGAACCTTCCTTGGGTTCCTGACAGGCCAAGGGGATGCTCCGGCTGCCTCTGGATACTCTGCACAAGGAATTTTACAACTCCCTCCATCCTTCCCAGCACTTTCACGAATTTTTTTTATCACTAACCAGGGAAATCACCTCATTATCTCCATTATTATTCCTAACAGCACCGAGAACGTTCTGAGGTGTTTCACTGAGCAGTTTAAAAATCAAGCCAAATCCACCAGGCTGAGAAACACCAGAGAAAAGTTTAAATTAATGGTTTTTACTCCCTCCCCAACAGTTGTGTTCGTGGGAAGCTTTCATTGGGCTGGACGCGGGGAGAGGCTGGTGCCAGGCACAGTCACATCAGATCAGGGCTCCAGGAGAACTCGGGAATGAGACAGACACAGCTCCTTCTGCTCCCACTGTGCCTCCAATCACCCACCCTGTGTGTTAGCAAACCTCGTCGTGCTGTCACAAGCGGCCCCAGCGCTGAACTCTGCCTTGTCCGGACAGCTTCACTGCTCATAAACACAGCAACCACAACCAAAGGCTGCTTATGACAGATTGATTCCTCACTGTGCATTGACCCTTCCTCCAAGGCCTTTTATTCAAATTAGAGTAAACCCATCCTAGAAACCCGAGCATTAATTGTTATTATTCCAGGCTCCTGAAACATGGAGTCCTCCAGGAGCAGAGACCCAGGGCTGGCAGAGTGAGACAGCACGGCAGGAATTAAAGGCAATCAGCAGAACCTAAACATGTTAATTCTCACACTCAGAGCCAAACTGGGACCCTTAATGGCAGAGGGAACGGCTCTGTCCCTGCCCGCAGAACAAACCCCAGCTGCTGATCCCGGCTGGTGGCTGCACGGTGGCCACACAGGATTGTCCAAACCTGGACCCCTGAGCACATCCACGTACACCCAGAGTCAGAATTTGCCAGACCTCTGGTGTTGTAAAGCCGGTCCGGGATGCCATGAGAAATCCAACAGGTTTCCCTGCAACAGCTCTGAAGACAACCAGGAAACGCTGAGCAGATGCCACAGCTCCCCAGCATCACCGCCTGCCGTTATCCTCTGTGACTCCCGACGTGCAGCGCTCATTCCAACGTTTGATTTTAATGAATCCATTCAGGAGTTATTAAAATCACTGCCCCTCCCGCCAGACAGAAGAGTGGCTTCACTCACAAAGAGTTCAGCTCAAGTCCAGGGGCTGCAGCTCGAGTGGCAGAGAATGAGCACTGTGACACTTTTAACCTGTCATGGAGAGGGTTCCATGTGGGAGAACCCCAAAGGACAGCGAAGGACCAGGAATGGCAGGGAAATCTGGACTCTCTGAAGGGGCACAAGCTGAACTCTGCTCCGGGGGGAGATGGACTCGGGCTGGGATAAAGAAAAGACAATTCATTGCTCTGGTTCCTGCACAGTGCCCGCTGCTGAGCCCGTTACAGCCACAAGGAAAAGCAACACAAAACAGGTTTGTTGGGTTTTTTCCCTCTCCCGAGCACCACGTCATTGACACGCATTTAAATATTCAGCAGGGCGAGCGTTCTGCTGTTTAGTCTCATCACGCCGTGGAAACACGGGCTGCGTTCACCCCTCAGATTTCCCAGCAGAAATTACACAAGCCTGGTGTGAGCTGAACATTTGCGATAAGCAAACCTCCTCCTGCTGCTCAGGAGCTGAGACCTGAGCTCCTCGATTTTCCGAGTGGCTGCAGCTCCCACCCCTCTGCAGGGACCGAAACCTGCCTGGCAGCACCTGTGCTCCCTCACTGCCCAAATTCTGCCCCGACAGCCGCTCAGAAATACCCCGAGAACGCGCAGGGCTGGACTGGCCACAGGAGCGGGGCTGGGGAGGGAGAGCGGCTTCTGTAACATCCCAAATGCCGGGAACACAGAAAATCCCCGGACCCAGAACAAGGCACGGTGCTCCTGCTGTAACCCAGGCGCAGAAAAACACCATTTCTGCTCCTGGAAGCATTCATCACTGCCAGTGTCCCCGGAGGGGCTGTCACTGCTGCTCCAGGCTGGCATCTGGCAGAGGGGGAGGCACAGGGGGAATGCAGAGGAGACGGGGGAGAAGCTGCCAAGGAGACGTAATAAATTCATTTCTCCAACACAGGACCAAGCTTGGCGTTAAATGTCAAGTGCTGGATTAGCAGCTGGGGGGGAACAAATCTCTGTTTCAGCCTCTGAAATCAAAGTCGATTGGGCCAACTAAAAGGCTGAAGGAGGTGACACCTGGGAGTGAATAGAGAAAGGATTTCATCGTCTCCCCTGCCCCGAAATTCAGGTAAAAATGTTGCCCTGCAGAGGTTCAGCGGGGTCCCTTCTATCCTTGTCCCTTCCCTGTCCTTGAATTTCTCCTTCCAGGTGGAAGTGAAGAGTCCAGAGAAGCTGAGCTGTTGCTGTTCCCAGCGCAGCACCGAGCCCGGCCTGAGGCGATGCTGCTCCGCACGCAGCAAATGCCAAGAAAATTAAAACTTTCTTCCTTTCTTCCTTAATTTTTTTTTCCTCCCATTGAAATTCAACATCCACTCCAGCGAAGCTCTCTGCTGCTGGGTGACCTTTGTGTGACATTTGCTTTGCTGGGAGCGCCAGGAGGGACCAGCCCAGCCCTGGGCAGGGAGGGAAGGACTGGGGTGAGCTGGCTCTGGGGGTGCGGGGAGGATCCTGGAATCACAGCCGTGGTGGACACAAGGACAAAGCTCTGACTGCCAGGTCTGCCGATCGCTTGTCACCACACCAGCACAATTCCACCTGGGACAGCTCCAGAGTCCCTGGATTCAGGGATCAGGGCACCTCCCTGGTGGCACCAAGTAAAAGTGACAACGGTTTAGCCCAGGTGCCAAAACAGAGTCACCTTACAGCCTATCAGCTTTGTATGTTTAATACATTTGACCTCTATTTATTCTGCTTCCAAACTCTTCATGCCAACAGTTGATTCCTCCTGCTTAGAAAAGGAAAGAGGTAAAAAGCACACGAGTGGTAGAGCAAACCCCAGCAGAGCCATCCATGAAACAACAGAGAGAAAAATAATCCACTTTCCAAACTTTTATAAGGCATAAATGGGTCTGTGTTTGGGTAAGTTCTGCAGGATTCTTGATCCAAAAAAAAATATAATTAGAAAATGAAACCTTTCTAGCAGTTAGCTCTCACAGTCTGGGGGTTTAAAACACTTCTGTAAATAGAATTATCTGCTTCAGAGACATTAAACCCACCAGTGGAATCTCTTGCGTTACCACATCGTGAACATCTGACCTCCAACACGGGGAAATAATGAAAAATTAATGGATCCAGATGTGCCAACCCTGCCAATGGCAGATGTTCATTTTACACACCATTTAGAAATCCCCAGTGCATTGGAGTACATGAGGATAAAACGATGGAATAATGGGAAGAGAGGGAACAGTGCTGGGGAGTGAAATGTGCACCTTCCCAGGAGGTGGAAATGCAGGGAAGGGCAGGAGATCACACTGAGAATGTGTCCCCTTTTTATGGCAGCAGCTCTAACTCGGGGACTTCTCTCCGGACACTGCTGGGACTGTCCCCAACACCTTAATCCAATCATTCCTAAAGGTGCAGCATAAAGAACAAGTGGCAAAGAGTTTGAAGGAACAAAACATGGTCAGAACTCACCCCCAGCAGGAATTTGCCAGCCTCGATCCATTCCTCTGCCATGAACGACCATTTATCTTTTTTTCTCCTTTTGCTTCTGGAGCTTTTGTCCTCTTGGAGATTATCTTTGCCTCTTTTCTGCCCGTCCCACCTGGCACTGACCCCTTAATGAGGTCCAGATGGAACCGTCCCTCCTCAGCTCTGCCTGTCCTGCCCGGGGGTTTCACTGTGATGCCTTCGGGTTTAACTTTTATATTTTTCAAATCCTGTACTGCCTGGTGTGTAACTCTGAAGTTTCTTGTAGCCTGTTAATTTCTGCTCCCTCGTGCTAGGTAGATATAACAAAGCATCAACTGCACCACAACCCCACTAATGCCCCCGTATTTAGGAGGGATCTGTTGTTCCATCCCTGAGGTTCTGCACAGAGTTCCTGCAACCCAAAAACGCATCCCTGAGCAGAAGAGCCTTCAGAAAACTGCTGCTTGGAGTGTTCAGGTGTCCAGGGACACTCCCAACCCCTTCCCCCCACTCCTGCAGCCCCTTGCACCCTCCCTGGGAGCTTTGGGGCTGCCCGGGACCATGTGTGGATGTGATCCTGAACAATTTGTCCCAGCAGGCTCTGAAAGCCCTGGCTAGGAGCCTGTTTGTGCTCAGTGCTTTGATAACAACCCTGATGACCAAACCTGAGAGCAGGGAGGGGAGATGGGAGCTGGTGGTGTTTGAAGATCAGCTCAGTGCTCAAAGCTCAGCCTTGCAGCAGCAATCCTGAGTCGGTGCCTTTGATTTGCACACAGGTGACAAAGGCACAGTTCTATTGACCAGGCAGGATCGATTAAAGCCCTGCATGGAAATGTTCTCTGGGGCTCTCTGTCCTCCCCTTGGAGGGTGCGAGGTGCTGCAGATCCATCCTGGTGACAGAACACATCCAATTCCTACTGGATCTGGGTCACCATCCGCCCTGGAGGAGGCAGGAGCAAGCTCTCAAATCATCTCAGCCGCTGCCGCAGATCCCCACACAGACTCCAGACAGCACAGGGAACCTTCTCCCCAGCCCCACGTGGAATCAAGAGGAGAAAAACTGGCATTGAAAGGGAAAGAACCAAACCTGAGTTCAGTGCTTGGAAAAGGAAACTGCTGAGGCCTCCCTGTTCCATTCCCAGCTCCAAGTGCAGGGTGCGGGGCACTGGGCTGGATGGGGGCACTGGGCTGGCTGGGGGCACTGGGCTGGGTGCTGCTGTGATTTTCCTCTGTAAAACACCCCCCAACAAACACCTAAGGCAGGACAGAGACAGGGCTGCAGCATGGGCACCGCTGCCTGCCCAAGGTCACACATTTGGCCTGTGGCACAGCTGGGCTGGGCTCACAGGAGCCACGGGAGTGCCGTGTCCTGTTAGAGCAGAGCCCCGGAGCTGAGCAGACAGGAGGACACGCGGTGCCCGAGCCACCCACCCCAGAGGGACAGGAGACGTGTGGGGACAGTGGCCTGGGCTGCCCTGCTCGCTCAGCATTCAGCAGGTGGACACGAACTGCAGAGACTTTATTTACCACTTTATGGGCAATAACACAAAGATTTATCAATCCCCAGAGGGAAAAAAAAAACGGGGGAAAAAAAAAAAAGCCCAATTTCTCAGCTGAGATTAGAGAGAAATAGGGAAGGGGCAAATCCTCGGAGCACAAACAGATTGCACTATTTATGTATGAAAATGTTTTCTGCATCTATAAACTTACCGTGCCCAAGCACTTTAATTAATTGCAGGGGTTGCCATGGCAACCTCCCTAACTCAATTATAGCTCTGCAGAGGTGAGTGTGCTTGTGCCAGAGCAGGTACCTCGTGCTGGGGCTGCGGTGGGGAGCAGCTCCCACGGAAATGGGAGCACGGTGGGATCTCTGGCAGGAGGGGCAAGGGCTGCTGCGGACCTGACCCCCAGCGTCCCAACAACTCCAATTATCCCGGTTCCACCCACTCCGCAGCCCTCTGAGGGATGACACAACACGGGAGCACCATCAACAGATTGGTGCCCAAGTGTCTGACTAAACACAGCTGATTTCCCTGGCTCCAGCCCGGGCTGGGCAGAGCAGCAGCGTGACAGGTGGAGAGGAGATTTTGGGGAGAGAACTGCAGCCCCTGACAGGCTGCGGGAGCCCCAGGGCCCCGGGTGAGGGGGACACAGCTCCCACAGCGGGACCTCAGCAGGTACAGCTCAACTGCCCGGCCCTAAAGGTCTGCTCTGCGCAGATCCTCCCTCTGGCACTGCCGAATTCAGCCTCTTGTTTGTGCCTCAGCCCCCACCTGTAAGATCAGGGCAGCACCTCCTGGTTCCTGAACAACTCCGAGACAAAAATTATCATCAGCTCCGAACGGGCAAGGTCTGTTTGAAGGTTCCTATCAGATTAATGATCAATACCACAGGAGTTACTATTCACTCCGAGCCTCACAAAGACCGAATTTCTTCCCTGCACCACATCAGACAAACCATCTGCATCACAATCAGCGTTTGCCTCCAGACAGTTCCAAAGCAGAGGCAATGACCCCTCTGTGTGCCACAGATCCGAACGATCAACAGGAAAACAAAGGCAGGAAAAAGAAAACGGAGAAATGACATTTCCTCAGCGTTATCGCCTGCAATCTGTGTGATGATAACCTTTCCATCCATCATGAAAAGTCACCTGCCACGTGAACGGGCTCCATTCTCCCCACACCTGCTCTGCTCTTATCTTCGTTCCTCTGGCACCTCTTCCAGGACTCGTGTGACAAAAAGCGCCCTGCCAGTCCAGCTCACGTGTCTGTCACCCCCTGTCCTGAACGTAGCTGTGGCAGGATGTTCCTTTGCCCCTCTCCAGGTCCTGCCACTCGAGTTAAGTGTCCTTTTCTCCCATTTTAAATTAAATGCTTTGTTAGGTACCTCTAAAGGTGTCTCTGGTGAGACTCTGTGGTATTTCTTCCCCTCTCTGCCCTCATCCTTCAAGGTCACGGACAGAGACTCCAGCTTGTTTCATAAAGGTTAAATGCAGCTTCCAGAAGAGGAGCTTGAACTTTGGAGATCCGAGGGAGAGAAAAAGCAGCCCCCTCAGAGAATACAAATTGCTTTGTGAGCAGCAGTGAGCAGGGAGGATGGAGCAGCAGCTGGACAGAAAACAGCAGCTCCCATCCTGAGCAACAGCTTCATCTGTCTGTGCAAACCCACTGCTCCCTTCCTGCCTCTGCAGAGCAGGAACTTGCCAGAGGCTTTTTCTTTCAGCAGAGCCCCCGCCAGCTGTGCCCGTGCTCCCTGAAGGATGCACAGAGTTAACTCTTCAGAGCTGGCATCTCCAGCCTGGCAGGCGAATGGATGCTCCCTTGAAGTCACAGTGCTCAGAGCCTCAACAAATTTTGCTCTGCTCTTCACCAGGCACCTTCAATCACAAATTCCTGCTCTCATCCTCCTAGGACTGGGATTAGCCCAGTTCAAAGGATCCCACTCTTCAGGAAAGGTTTTTACTTCATTCTTCATTCTCTGCTTTTTTTCCCTGTGCCCACCCAATTTTGCTGGGTTACCAACAGAGAACTGCACAAATGCCCAGTGTTTTATGTTCAGGGCTGTGTTTTCCCCAGGCTGCCAGTGCCAGGTCCCCTGACTCATGTTCTCCCACTCTGAGGGAATCCTCCCCACAGCCCCAGTTTGTGGGTGCACACCTGTGCAAATGCCCCCTCAAATGAGAGCCTGGAACAACAGAAATCCCAAACTTCTCCAGTGGAATCCCGAACAACAGGTGTTACAGGGAGAAATTGGCCAAGCAGCTCCAAGTCTCCTAAGTGGGCTCTACTAAACTGAGGCTGGGTTTATAACACATCCAGAATTTTCTTCAGTCTATCAAGGCTCCATCTTTAAAAGTTTGTTGGTTTTTTTTTGCTCCTCAGCGCTGTACTCACAGAGTTGTGGTAACTGGATGTGATTTTTGCCTTGGCAGGGTTTGTGGAGGCCGAGGCTGGCAGGGAATTAATCCCTGGCTCCCTGGCAGAGCAGCAGCCTCTGGGGCCCGGGATTATCAAGGTTAGTTTAGCAGCAAGCTCTGCTCGAGTGCATCAGACATGACTGGACATCTCCAAGGGCCAGCCAGCTCTGCTGAGGAATTCCAAAAACATCCTCCTGCAGAGAGACATTTCTGCTCTCTTCACGCCAGTTTGGTTTAACCCGTTAGAGGCACAGCAGAGCTGTGGTGGGGGCCCACTGCAGGCTGCAGTTGTTTCTGTGAATTCGGGGTTTACAATCTCTTGATTAAATTATATGAGATTTCTCCTTACTTCCAACTGATGGCTGCACTGGAATCTCCCGTGAAAAGAGCTGCAGGATCTTTCCATAGGTGTTTAATTCCTATTCGTATGTGTAAATACGTGTATTAAAACAGATTAAATAGATAGGTTAAAACAGGTGCAAAAAGTGGTAAATCAGACACTTCCCGTTCCAGTTCTCATTATTCAAGAGCGAGGGAGAGCAGCGGACTAGAAACAAAACTCAGAAAGCCCAGGACATGTTGTGTGCCATTTGCTGAGCAGCAGCAATCAGACATCAAAATTCCAAACAGATAAAAAAGCCAAACCAAGCTCACACACTGAGAAAGTTCCGCCTTTGCATGGATTTAAGGCAGGAAAAGAAAAATTGACCTTGCTTCAAGGCATAAATCGACCTCTAATGGATTAGGATTTTTCCTGCGAGCAGGTCTTAATTAAGAGCTGCACAAAATCACTTTGCAGCATTACTGTGAGTGGCAGCCACTTCTGGGGAGTTATTAAATTAAAGTGCTGCTGACAGGATCGGGCCATGCAGCCACTCCCAGGCCACCCAAGGGATCAGCTCCACACAGAGCTCCAGTGGGTCACAGTCCTGGTGGCTTTGGAAAAACCAAAGGGGACAATCCCCCCACGAGTGCCCTGCCCATCCATTCCCGTGGTGTTCCCGGAGCTGTGCCCCAGGGAATTGTGCAATGAGGGGTGCAGGGCTCTCCCGGGGGTGAGGGTTGGGTTGGGTTGGGTTGGCTGCAGAGCCACCCACCAGCAGGGATCCAAGGGGACACACCTGGCAGGCGACACACCCAGCACGGGACACGCCCGGCAGCCCAAAGACACCAGCTCCGCACTCGCCCACATCTCCTCACATCTCCTCACATCTCCTCTCCTCCCGCTGCCCGGGTTCACCTCCCAGGGCAGATCAGAGGAGGAATCAGCGCTGACCTCTCACCCTGCGCCTCTTCCCAGCCCTCCCAAAGCCGCTCATTAATGCATCCCAGCACAGCACGGCCCCGCTCCTGCTGCTGCAGAGCCCATCTGCTCCTGATCCCGCCCTGAGCACTCCCGGGAAGGGCTCAGACCAGCCACACCAGGGGTCTGCCCATTTACACCAGTGCAGGCCACGGCCACGCTGGTCAGAGGCATTCCCTGGGCACAATTACTGGGGACAATTACTCCCTGAAGCATCAGCAGCCTTCATGTTTCTGCAGGAAATTCAGAGAAGGAAGCACAAAGATACTGAGAATCCAGCTAATGCCACGAGAAAAGGTCACAGAGGAAGCTGAGATCACAAGCAGTGTCAGGATTATCCCTCTTCCATCTCTATTTCAGCTCTGGTTTTTTATAAAAAGCAAAGTCTGCGGAAACTCGAAGCTTAATACTGAAAGGTAGATGCTCATCTACACCAACACCACCGCCCTTGGAGCACCAATCTTTGAATCTAAACCTCTCTGTGAACCTCACACTTGATCCCACACTTTGATTTAGTAAAGAATGATATGCACAGCATCATCTGCGGCTTTAGAGAGCTTCTGTAAAGGGATTTTTAGCAAAGACAGTGAACAGCTCTGCAGAAATTGTCTCCCCTCGGGTGGAACAGAAGCGTGTGTGGGCAGGATCCTGTGAGCAGTGCCAGCAACCCCAGAGCTGACCCTTTGAGGGCTGGCCCTGTTGCACACCAACTTCTGAATGCATTTAACCCAAATTCTCTCTGCTCTGATGAATTAACTGCTCTCCACCAGAGAGCCACTGGGAACCTGTTGTGGAAAATAAACATCCCAATAAAAATCCCACCAACAATAACCCCTCCAAACCATTTAACAGTTGGGAAAAACTTAATCAATGATTTTTTCCCCCCCCTTCTCTTGTCAGCAGCTCTTCAGAGGAAATAAACATTCCATGAGCCCCTTTCATAAACTGAATACAAGCAAGGCTTTTTTTTTTTTTTAAATAACAATCCCCCAACAAATAACTTTAAAAAGACAGGCCCACAATGGAATGCAATTTATTCTTCAGGCTTGCACCTTATCCCACTTAATTACTCCACAGGAGTAAATTCCTTCTTAGAGGCAGCTGCCAACCCATGACCTTTACATCACAATTTTCCCCAAACTTCTGAGAGGCCCCCAGATTTCCTAAAGGTAGCGCTAAGCTGCTATTCAGGTGATGCCATCTGAAACGATGGTGCTGCATAATTGTTTTCCTGAGATCATTCCCAGTGAGATCCTGATGCAATATTTACACTCCTGCGTGGACAAAGCACTGCGGAAGTGCAGAACGAGTAATAAAATAATGTTACCCTGACGTTCCAAACTGCAGGGGGAAGAAAGCATTTCCAGCATATTCTTAACGCTAAAAGCGTATTTTCCATTTTCATTGAAGTAGTCTTTTGTAAAACACGTTAATCACCCGTCACACAGGCGTCAGGGTATCCAAGGGAACCCCGAGCCGGGATCTCATTCCAGGCTGCCCAGGTACCACAAAGAATCATCGCTAGCTCCCAAAAAAATGAAACAAATGCAGAAACCAGAGAGGGTGAGGAGGGAAGAGCAACTGGTGAGTAAACCTGGCAGGAGCAGCCCCAGATTCCGGAGTTATTCCTTGTCTGCCTCACACCCAGAGCCAGGTGATTACAGGAACAGATGTAGAGCTCTGGAAAGCCAATGAATCAATGCACAGTTAAATTACACAGCCCGTGAAAATCAATGGAAGCACAAGATATAACACCGGGATATAAAAATCCTGCAAACAATAAATAAAGCAGAGCCATATTTAGGGACTGCCTTGTTATTTATCTGAAGCAGGGCTTGGGCTCATTGTTCACACCTGAGCAAATCACTGCCCAAAAATGAAGCTCACAATGCACCTCTCCCATCTCCCCCTTAAATGCCAAATATCCTCACATTTATAGCAATTTCCTCTATACACCTCAGAGTTTCTGAGTGCAGCACCCTGCCCTTGTTCCTCTTCCCCAGAGAGGCCAATGCAGGATAACAATTCCCTGAGGATCAGCGCTGGAGGGGCTGGAGAACCCTGGCAATCAAATCAGTCCAAACGAGGCACCCACTTCAGGTGTAACACCTCCAGCATCTCAGGGTTATTGTTTTAAATCCTGCTTTTTCTTGGCTTCTATTTCTTTTTCGAGACAAAGGAAGAGAAAGAGAGCTGCAGTCAAATTAATGTGTATTTATAGCAGGCATTGATTGCACTATTTATTCATGCTCTTTCTGGCAACTCAAATCAGCCCCATGTCCTTAAGGGGCTCAATTTCCTCCTCACTGATCACCTGGAGCATTTTCCTGAACTCTCTGAGCAGCTCTGTGGTCGCAATGATTGGGCTGGGACAACTCCTCTCCACACACCTCCGTCCCTCTCAGTGCTCCTGAAGAGGCCGCGAGCTTCCTGCAGGACATCTGAAAGGATTTTCTGGTGTTCTGCTTGGAGAAGGCAGCGTTAGAGCCATCTTCCCCCATCCCACAGAGAATGGCCAGCGGGAGGTTCAGGGTCCCTGGGTAATCCCCAGCTCAGCTGCGAGATGCAGATTAAAGCCTCATCAGGCCCCTTTTCCATCTCTGTAGCACAGACTCATTTTCCAGGTTCAGAAGCCTCTGGAACGTTGCCAAAGGGAGAAAGCACCGATGGTTTCAGCAGTTCTGGTCCAGCCCCCCCAGGGCCTGCAGGGTGACACGAAGGTGGCAGTGGCTGCACAGCCCCGGCCCCAGCAGGAGCAGCAGAGCAGAATCCCAGTTTTCTGTGGCTCCCAAGGCCTGGAGCAGTGTCCACTGTGTCCAATCCAAAGCTGAAGGGCTGAAGCTCAGCACCAGTGGCTGTTCCTTTGCCCCACTCAGCTCACACCCCCTGAGCCCCACAGGTCCCCTCCCCTGCATGGCAGAACTCCTGGAGCCTGTCCTCATTATTGTTTCATAAACTGCAGGGCTTAAGGCTTGTTTGTGTTACAGCTGCTGGCGTTAAGGTAACACTTACCCCGAAGCTTTCATAAAACTTTCAGAGCTGCTATTATTTTTAACCTGCTGCCAGAGGCGAATCTTCCAGGAGGAGGCAGCTCCAGGAGCCGCCGAGTTCCTCCTGGCAGGACAGACTCCGTGTCCTCACCAGGGCCGGCGAAGTGCAAACCAGTTCCCCCTGCCAGTGCCACCAGGGCAGAACTTTGGCTCAGTGCTGACCCACACAGATCCACCAATACCAACTTTCAAGGAGAAAAATGACAGGAGAATTAACCAGCTCCCCACGTGACAGCGGGATGTTCTTATCCATCCTGGGTTAATACCTCCTGCTCTTGTTATGAGCCACTCTTAGATCCTCCAAATTCATCACTTAATTCCAATTCCCCTGCAGAAATAGCAGGTTCTTTCGAAAACTCAATTTGAAAGATCATTAAAACATACAAAAGACTTTGTCTGTTGGGGGAAAAAAAGCCCTGTGTATACAGAGGAGGGGGGAGAGGAGAGCTCACACATGGAAAATGACAGCGCTTTCCACCTGAACCTCTTCAGCTGGAGTTGCTAAGTAACCATGACACACCACTGTGCATTCTCTGCAGCCTCTGGTCTGAGCCTGACAGGCTGATTAATTCTGCCGCGCGCCCAACCTGCACCGCCAGTGTTTTAAACACTTCAGCATTCACCTGGACAGGAAGGGAGGGGGGTCGGGAGGGAGGAGCAACAAAACAAAACTAAACAAGAAAACCTACAGGCCAAGCCCATCTATAATTTATAAATTAAGTTTTATTACCAGGCTGCCATATTTAGACAGGAAACCAAACTCCACTTCCACAGAGAAGGTGATCTATGCAGCGGTTGCTCCCTCTAATATCTGAGCCTCCCACAGCAGTAAATCCATTTCTCTGGCCTCCAAAGGATGCACATTTAATTACGGCTCCTGTGTGGCAGTGTTTGGAAAGAGACAGTGAAAGAACAGCCTCCACTGTCTCTGCTCTGCCCTCTGAGAACCCCCATTCCCGGGGGAGGGAGTTTGAGGAAGTCAGCAGAGTCCCATCTCTGTGGCAGTGCTCAGTGAACCAAACTCTCTGGATTCTGTTTGTACTCCAAGGGTTCCCCCCGCCCCGAGACAGCTGAGCAGGACATTAATTAACACAGGGAGCAATGATCATTGGGTGATTATTCACCATCACAGCTCGGGGACAGCCAGGCAGGGCTCCCAGTGTGACTGCACTGCTTAAAGGACTCCTGGATGGAAGGAAAGGCGGTTCACAGACCCAACACCACAGGCAGGACCGCAGAATTGGCTGAGAGCTCCCACCTCGCGCTTCCCAAAGAAACCCTCCCTTTTTCCAGAGAAACCCTCATGTTTCCCAAAGAAACCCTCAATTTTTCCAAAGAAACCCTCTCATTTCTCCCGAACCACCAGTAACAAAAACAGAATCCCCTTTGTGTTCCCGTTGTAATGCAATTGTGTCTTGTTTGCTAAGTGCAATTTGACTTGATTGACTAATTAGGCACTGCAGATTACTGGTCTTGGAGCAATGAATCTGTCTGGTCATATTAAATATTTCCTCTTTTAACTCTGAGGAACTTTTTGGGAGACCAGAGGCTGCCACTTGAGGTATCTCCCCTTGGCCAGGGGCACAGGGGACACTCCCACGTTGGTGGTGACCTCTGGTATTCAGTGCCTGCTGTGTGTCTGCTTCTTCATCTGCATTCATTTTCCATCAGATATGCACAATAACCCAAGGAAATTATTCTTCCTCCTCACTCTGAGCGCACTGAGAGGTTCCCAAGTACTTCATCTAATGCCTTACACTTGTTTTACCTGCCCCCCCCATGTTTTATCCTTGCAAACACGGAGTACAGGGCATTAAATCCTCAGCACAGATGCTGCAAATCACCTGAGCTCGGGTGTGTTTTGTGCATCTCCTCGGGGTAATGAAGGAGCTCAGAAAAGAAATAATTCATTTACAGCAGCTGCAGGTGAGAGCCACAAGGTGCCTTTAACTCAGCAGAGCTGGGGGTGCACGCAGGTACCAAACTGTGCAGTGCTGAGCACGCTGCAGTCCTTGACTGCTTTAATGTTAAATTAATTAATCAAAAGATAATTAAACATCCCGGACATACTTGTGTTCAGTAAGTGGGACATGCCTGGTTTCCTCCACGTGAATTCCTCCTGATGAAGCACTTTCTGCTGCACCACAGAAATAAAACCGAGTCTCTTGGTGATTCAGTGCAGATCCAGCAATTAATTCCTCTTCTCTGCGATTTTGTTTTAGAAGTTCAGTTTCACTAAGAAAGAAAAAAAACTTTAATTTAAATCTCTGTGTGATAACTGATAACAATTTTATTTCGCTCCCACTGGGGCAGGATGGAAGTGTTTTTCAGGCCAGACCCAGAGTGGTAAATCTAAATACCTTCAGTGCTCAAGTGAAGGTTGCAGATGAAGGGGGGATGGCTGCTCCCTCTTTATCCCCCTTCACCTTCACATAAATCAGCTTTTGGAGGGCTCCTGGTCATTGCAGAGCTCTCCCAGCTTCTCTTCTGCGTGGGACACACTTCTGGCTGCCTTCACCACTCCAACGCTTTGTGGGGACACATTTTCCTTTTCTCTGGATTAAAAAATGTAATAGTTGTAAACCAGCAAAGTGTAACTGGAGAGAAGTTTAGCCCAGCAAAGTTTATGATCAGAACAGGCAGGTGGAAATGGATCAAAACCAGTTGGGTGAGGCAAAGGGATGTGAAAAGAGCGCTGAACAGGGTGCTTGAGCCCAGTCACCTGCTGCTGGTTTTGCTCTGGTTTCAGGAGGAGAGATCCCGTTCTGAGAAAAGCTGGGCTGCTCTGCCAGATCAGATTCCTTCATTTCTATCAACAGTTCCTCTGTGGCTGTGTTTCCTAACTACCGACGTCCCCACAACAATTAAATCAGGCACATCTTGCTGGGCTGCTCAGAATTACTCATTTTCAGACACCTGTTCCTTCGGATACTTTTCCTGGTGCTTAATGAGAAAATTCCCTTCCAAGTAACAACACCAGGATGAGGAGACAAACCCACCTGCACCACAGTGAGCTCTGTGCCCCGTTTTCCTCGGTATCCAGTGTAAAGACACACGAACTGTAAATGAAAACGTTTACAGAGAGTGTCCAGAACGGCAGTGAAGGCAATCACAGGATTTTTGGAATCAATCACAGGATTCTGGAAGCAATCACAGGATTTTTGGAAGCAATCACAGGATTTTTGGAAGCAATCACAGGATTTTTTTTTCATCAAGCACTGGGTGCAGCCCAAGTGACGATTCTGCTGCTGTCTGTGGCAAACCCCTTCGCTGCAGCCCGTGCCAGGCTCCGGCACACGAGCTGCAGAACCAGGCAGGGGCTGAGGACTGCAAAGAGCAGCAGAGACGGGGTGGGCGTTCCTCAGCCCCCCAGCCGAGCCCTGCACTGGGCACATCCCGCACCACCACCCTGATCCGGGCAGGACAAAATCCCAGATCCGTCCCACGCCAGCGTTTCCTAAAGCACTAAACACCGAACCAGCTCTGTCCTTAGCCTGCCACCCACTGCTGGCAGCGAGCTGGGCTCAGCCAGAGCATCCCTGGCATTCCCGGGTGGAACAACTGATTCCAGCCCTCCATCACCGGTGTTTCCCCCCTCCCCTCAGTTTGTATCCCTAGATTTAATTTGTAACCGAGATGTTTTGCTGTTGTTTCATCAGGTTTTATTAACAGCGTCTTCTAATTGTCCGGGCTCCAAATTCGGTGCTGCAATCACGTGATCGGCTCCTCGTTAAGCATTCCCTGGTTTTGAGTACCGGGATCTGCCATTCCCCCTGGCCCCAGAAAGTCTGATACACCTGCACTCCGTGTACCTAACCACACACTTCCAGACTGAACATCCAAAAAGCAAAACTATTTTCAGTTCCAACAGAAAAAAAAAAAAAAAAAGCAGAGAAAAACAAAAGGTACTGCTCTGATCCAAGGAAATGTGTGCAGCTGGATCAGCGTTTCTATCAAAAAAAATAAAGCTAAAGCGACAGTAAAAAGCCTTGCCTTGCGCTAAATTTATGTAAATAACAAAGGCAAGAAAATGAATATTCATGTGCCACGTGCTGCTTAATGGGCTCCTGCCGTATGTTCCAGGAGTTCTGCCCTGAGCCGGGCGGCTGCAGCTCCGAGGGGTCTGCAGGGACTGGGCAGAGCCTCTCTCATCGCTGCGGCAGCAGGGAAGTCTCTGGAGCCAGGCTTGGGCAAAAGGAGCTTTTCCCAGACCTAGGGCTGTGCCTCCAGCCTTGGCATGGCCCCGCCGGAGTCATTACGGGTGGAAAACCCCGGCAGACCATCGAGTCCGGCCCCAGCGGGCACTGCAGAGCTCCGGCTCAGAGCTTCAGCTGCTTCTGCGACCACGAATTCTTTTTTTTCCCACTGAAATAAGGCAGCAAAAAAGCGACCCTCGTGTTTACAATCAGAGCAATCACCAAAGGCCACGGGAGCCACAAAAAGAACTCAAATTTAGGCTGGCTAATCACAAAAATATTCCAAGTGCTCAAAATTCCTGATTATCAGGACAAGTGCTGCAGTAGCTAATATACAAGCAAGCTCAATTAACCCTAATTAGCTCGGAGTCTTGCTACAAAAGCCTTCATTAGCAGTTGCTGAATGGAGCGAGGAACGTAAATAACATTTGGTTGTGAGCTGTACTTAAGAGTCTCCTGGTGGATGAAGGAGAGGGGGAAAGGGAATGAACCTTTCCTTTGTGGGGACAGAGAGGGGCTGCTGCAGCCCTGTATTGGCGCTGTAAATATTGATCTGACACTAAAGGTCTGCCAGGTGCCATCGAAGAACTTGTTTTGAGGGGCTTATTTTTGTAATTTGCTACAGGAACTCCCACTGAAACAGCGACTCAAATCGGGTTCTTCAACATCTCCCAACAGTTTTCTTCAGTTTCGCTCTGTAGAAGCTCTGAACACGTCCATTTCCTGACAGGGCAGGAAAATACTGCAGTGTAAAAGTTTCCCAGTACAGGAGGAAAATCTTTTTCACCGGCTCAGCTGATCCCCCTCCCTGTCCAGCAGTGGTTATGCTGTGGTTGTGTTCAGTGAGGAAATCAACCCCTCCCTCCTCTCCTCTCTGCTTTAGTTTTCGTTTAAAAGTTGCAAGGACGGAGGTTTGATGTATTGTGTGTTACCCCTGGTGAGAGTCCACAGAAGGAGAGGAGGGAACCCCAAATGTCCCCAGTGAGTCTGCTGGGAGGAGGATGCTGCTCTCCCCCAGAAAACCCTTCCAGCCTCCAAAGATCCCCTCTTTGCGTTTGGCTTCACTTCCTGCGCTGCTTTCCTGCTTATTCCCCCACCTGAGGGCATATTGCTGATCCGGAGCTGCCTGCACATCATTTCCAGGCACGGAAATCTTTCCCCAGGAGGGAGCGATGCCTCCTGCACCCCCTCGCTGATCCGGCTCCACTCATCTCGATGCCCTTTCCTTAATCCTATTCAAGGCTTTTGCAGATCTCCTGAGAGCAGCAAATGAAGGGGTTTCATGAGATAAATCTGCTTTTACCAGCTTCAGGTTTCAGCTTCCTTTTTGCTGCCCCTTTTCTGGGGTTTAGGTGCTGAAGCACAACGAGTGCTCACCAGTGGCCAGGGAGGTGTGCCCTGGGCAAGGCTCCTGTCAGCGTTTCTGATGTTCAGGGGTTCTTTAGAGCCCTCCTCAGTTCCCACTGCACAGAGGGCTGCTTGGAAATGGCTTCAGACACATTAACTCCATATCTGAGACCCTCAAATGCCACCCAGCTCCCGATCCCTCTGTCTGGGTTTTTACAAGCAGGAGCCTCCTGATTTTCCTACTGGATCTTAAACATTAACGCCAAGGACACCATCAAGGCACAGACCTGGGATTTTCCTGTTGGTGCCGATTCCCCTGTGCTTGTTCCAGGCTGGAAGTAACAAGCTCAGGCTGTAAATATGAAATCTGTGTGACCCTGGGTGACCTTGGGCTCAAATTCAGAGTGTAAGGAGTGATCTGTGTTCCCTCAGCCTCTCCCGCTTTGCCAGCCTCTGCAGCGGGGAGCAGCCTCTCGCCTGATCCAGCTCTCCCAGTTCTGCACAGACAGTTCAAGGCTTTGCCCTTCTCCCCTCTCCTGTGACTGAGCTTTATGGTATGAGCAAACGACCCACTTAACGTCTGGTGTACCTTCCCTGATAAATTTTTAAACCAGACACAAATTTTACACCTGTTTTCATTTCACAGGCGCCCATAAAAAAAACCGCCCAACTTCTGTGATGTTAATGCAACTTCAGACATGACTGAAATGTGCTGTGCTGCCTGCTCTGCACATTTACATTTGATATTCTCAGGAACAGTGGTTTAAAATAGCTCAGGAAAAAAGTCCACTGTAAAAAAATACCAACAACATTCTATCATTAACTGCAGTAATACATTCTACCATTAATGGCAGCCTGCAATCAGAAGTAAATGAAAAGTTAGTGCTGCCCATCCCGAGCCAAGATGCAGTTAAACAGAAGTGTCAGTAATTCTACCTATTTACTTGTTATAACAGAAGTAGCTATGAATAGAAGTCAGGGAATCTTGGTTAATTCCCAGAGTCTGTCGTTTATTATCTGGCATAATCAGAACGGTCTCTGCAGGTCACAGTTCCATTCTGCACAGAAACTGCAGTGCAAATAGCAGAACCACCAGAGCCAGGTCCTCAAATGGATGCAGATCTCTCCATCAGCACAGCTCCATTCTGTAAGCTCCACGCAGTGTAAAACTTGTACAAAAGGCATTTGAAAATCATCCTGGAGCTCCAAGATAAATCTGTGTGTTCTTAAGTTCAAATCCTCCTGGTACCGGTATTAAAGGAGAATTAGGTTTGCATTAATTGGAGCTTGAAAGATGCTCTGATAATGTTATTACAGTGAAAATGCAATTACGTGTGAGAATGTTTGAACAGCGGAATATTTTTTCGTTTGAGTTTGATTTGTAACACTTACAAACATGCAATACATTGTTGGGAATATATTAAACTAAATCCAGGTTCATTTCCTGCACTGAACCCTCCCGGTTCAGACGCTGCACCTCCTTGGAGAGATCATTAAAGGGCTGCAGGAATTACCAAGGACACCTCTGGATTTCTTTCTCTGCTTCTCTTTTTGTGCTGCAGAGCTGCCCCAAAGCTCAGCTGAGGGACTGGAATTGTGTCACTGCAGGTCCCAGCCCGGGGGCAAACCGCAGCTCAGGCCCTCAGCACACCCCAGGTGCTGCAGGAAGCCTGGGCTGCTGCAACTGCCCCTGTGCTACCTTTGGAACGCACGAACTTCATTAATTCTGGGGTTTAATTGGGGCAGGACAGCTCCAGGGCTCCCCAGTTCCACCAGCAGCTCTGGAGAGGTTTTGTGCCACAGCAGCTCCAGCAAAACCCGCGTTCAGTGGATGACGAAGCCCGGGGCTGTGGTTCAATCAGTCACTCCCCATTTGACTCTGGATAAATCGCTCTGCTCGCCTTCATTGACCTTTTCACGGAGGAGGATTTAAGAGCCCCACGACTGCCCCGTGTTTACAGCGGGAGGTCGATGTCTGCGGCGTTTCCGAAGGCGCTGCGCGGGCTGCACGCAGCCAGGGATGCTCCTGGGACATGGATCTCCCTTCCCAGCAGGAAAGGACACCGGCTCGGGGCTGCAAAGGGCAGCAGGGAGGTGGGAAAGGTTTAACCCTGCAGCTGTGCAGAGCCAGCGCTCAGCAGGGGCAGATCGGCGAGGACACACGGTGGGAACACAGGAGCTGCTCCAGGAACGAGTTCCAGGTGTCTCCATGGCCTGGCAGGAATGGGGGAAGCAGGAATGAGCTCAGAGGAGCCCGGATAAAGCCCGGCAGCAGCTCCTCGAGCCCTGCCTTTGTGTTTCCATTAGTTCAGAAGACAGGAGGAGGTGCACTGAAGGAGGAGCTGCACCACAGCCAGAGCAGCCAAAGGAGCACCTTTCCCACGCAGAATTGCTGCTGTTTTACCTCAGGTGCTCCAGTTAAACCTGGGCAAACCTCTGGTGTGCACATCCAGCTTAAACCAATGGCTTAACTGGGTTCCTCTTCAGTTAAACAAAAATAAGCTTAAGGTAAAATGTCAGTGAAGGCACTTGTCAGGTTAATTAACTGCCTTTAATCACGTCTCATTGTGTGAGCAGGTAACATCTCCAACCACTCCATCTAAACCCTCTAAAGCTTCCCACCCCCAAGTGCTCCTGCTGAGCCCAGGCTGTTCCCAGCAGAGCTTTGTCTGAGCACTTTGGGCAGCCCGGGAGCACCAGGCACAGCCCCAGCCAGGGCCACACCAGGAGTCCGAGTGTGCTGTCTCGGTAAATCTGTGCAATGCCGCACACAAATGATTCCCCAGCCCCGGTTCTCCCGTTTACATGGAAGTTCCACGCTTTGTGGTTTGCAGGAGGCCAGGCAGGGATCATCTCCACACTGCTCCAAGCTGCTTCTCCCCCTCCGTTAGTAAAGGGTGAACTCACACTGCTCCTCACAGACAGGGATTTACCCGGGGAGTGAAAAGAGTTGCAGTCATTTCTTTAAGTGACAACCAAACCTTTCATTTCTGTCCCATGGCTACACTGGGGACTGCTGGGATTTCCCTGGGAAAGTCACAGTACGACTGTGGTGACACAGCCCACGGGGAAAAACAACTTCTTCCACACAGAAAAGCTCCTTGCCACAAGGAAAACACCTTGGAGGTCAGTCTGCAGAAGAAACACACTTGGCAAGAATTCCAGCCTTGAGCAAACTGGGTTTGAGATGAATTAAAGAGCCTTGGCTGAAGCTCACTGCTGGGCTCTCCGTTTCCATCTTCCAGGAGTTCAGTCAGTGCTCCCACAAGCTGCGTCAGGCCCTCGCCAGCAGCCTAACGAGCCTCTTCCAAGGGGATTCATAATTAATGAACATGTGAGGTGGTGTCAGCTCTAATGATCTCTGACTTCCTCGATCTCTATTTATTTTCTGAGGCCTTCCCCATGCGGTGGCTGCTGTCATCCCACTCCAGCCCCAGTTTATAAATGGGATGTGACAGGGGGAAATGGAGCCTGCAGTGACTCTCTCACTATGCATCTCCTCAGCTGCACAGCAGGGAACCCTGAAGAGAACCCAAAAGTGTGTCCTGAGCCCAAACCTGGGCAAGCCTGCTTGGCTTAAACTCCTAAACCCTGGAAAATAAAGCTCCATTTACAAGCACAGAGAGGTCTCCTCCTAATAGAGCCCACTTTGAGGGTTTTTCCTAAATAGATCTTCACTGCTTTTCCTTTCTTTTGGGATATGAAGGGATTGGAATACTCTGTGTATGAAATAAAAATGTACAGCTCAGTTGGCCAGCGTGGGGTTTTCTTTTCCCTGCCGTCAGATTTTTTTTTT
>NW_024581080.1:2499432-2538120 GCF_017639235.1 Corvus kubaryi
GTATCCGTAGGCCATATGTGTTAATTACAACTTCCTTGCCTAAATGAGAAAATTATACATTAGCAAGTGGTTAACCAGTTATTAACTCAATTACACTTCAGAGACTTGGGAGAAGCTGCATTCCCAGACAAGGTGTCCACTATCTGTTGTTATTTTCCATGTTCTTCAGTCTACAGAGAAGTCATCGAAAGGATTTAAATCACATTAAAAACACTGCTTAGGGATGGGAAGTTACACAGAGCAACAACCCAAAAGCATTTTACAGGGGGCTCCACGATCCTCTGTATTCATTCACACACCCCTAAAAAGTCCTTCTGGTACCCAGAGGAACCCAAGTTCCTCAGTAAACAAACCCCAGAGCCATCAAGGCTGCTCCCATCTCCCTGCCCAGTTAAGGGCTATTTGGCAAAAGAAGAAGAGACCCCTCAGCAATTTGGCAGAGAAGTTCTGAGGAGATGAACTTCTAAGGCAGATTATGCAGGGCTTCGTTCACACCTGGCTGGGGACAGTGGGAATAAAGCTCTGCTTTCCTTCTGCTCCACATCCCCAGCGCAGGGAGACACCAGAGCCCAGCTTGGTTCTCAGATTTGAATACGCAGGGCTTGGCTTTGGAAGCAATTATTCCTGTACCAGCCCTGCTGCTGCCAGCCCCTGCTCCTCGGGCATTTATGGGCTTTATCCTGCACCACACCTCTCCCTGAGGCAGGGAACGGGGACAGCGAGCACCATTCCCAAGCGCATCCAGGTCACCCCCGTGTCTGACCCTGAAGCAGCTTCCCAAACACCAGATCCGGGTGTAAACCTGGAGAGTGTCCCTTGCCCTGCTGCCCTGAGCTGTGCCCCGGCTTTGTGGACTGAGCTGCCAGGGGTTTGTTTTCCAAGGAAAACTTTTCCAGGAAAAGTTCCCTTTTCCAGTCTGGGAACTTCCCACCCCTTCTCCCGCAGGCACTTCTGGATTCATCCTCCCCCCACTGCACCGA
Organism: Corvus kubaryi; assembly: GCF_017639235.1. Lineage (NCBI taxonomy): Eukaryota > Metazoa > Chordata > Aves > Passeriformes > Corvidae > Corvus > Corvus kubaryi. Next base: position 2,500,413 of record NW_024581080.1, read on the forward strand.
GCCAGATAAAAACTCCCAGGGAATTAGAAAAATTTGCCTCCCACTGTGTGTATTGGATCTTAGATGACGAAAATAAATAAATAAATAAGCCCTCGAGTTTCCCTCTGAACTGCAGTGTAAATACTTCTTAAGAGTCAACCAAGTGGTTTGAAGAGCTTGTTTCACTTGTTCCATGCAAATATCAAGATTAACAGAGAGATTAATTATGTCCCATTTTTCTTCTTACAAAGGATACAGGCAGATTTAGAATAACAAAAATAAACCCTCTGGATTAATATTCATAACACAATGCTGAGCGCTACAAAAGCAACTCATTTTTTATGTAGAAAGGGGGAGAAAACAAACCGTCAAGAGTGCTCCAGAAGCATAAATACATATTAACGAAGGAAGTCTCACAGGATGCTCTTCCCCAGCCTGCTGGAGGAGGGCTGGGGGCTCAGAGAGGGCGTGCAACATGTCATGGTCTGAGGGAATAAAACCCAGTTCAAAGATTCAGACTCGAAATTTCATTTGGGTCATGTCAAAACTCTGCTCCTGTTGGAGTTTTCTGCTCCTCCTCACGAGAGCTGAAGGCTTTGGCTGAGGGCTCTGCTCCGAGGCCCTGGGTTGTGTCTGTTCCCAGCCAGGGCAGCGAACCCCACTGGGAACGCTGGCCAAGCAAAGGAAGAAGTGTCCCCATCCCTGCCCTGCCACTTCAGGACAAACACCAGCCCCGTTTTCAAACGCTGGATGAGAAGAATTTAACGTTGCCTGAGGAACAAACCAGTCTCTCAGTGTATGGCAAATTCTGGGAGAACTTTCTGACCGTTTTTAAGTTCTCGCTCCGCCCAAGCCTGCACTCAGCCAAGAGCTGCATGTTAAATACACGACTAAAACACATTTCCATGCTGATAAATGCTCCTCTGTGGCAGTGGTGCCAGGTCTTGGAGTTCTTTGACAAGCCTGGAATGATTTCATTCAGCATTTCCAGCTCACCATCTATTTATGAATTTTGTCAAGGAAACTTTGAAAAGACGTTTATTTAGACAAGCTTTTTGTTTCACCCTTCACTGGTAATCAGAAAAATCAAGGAGAAGTCAGCCCTTTAGTGACATCTTGACTTCTTTTTTGGAGCAGTCTAAGGTAACAGCCCATTTCATACATTGGATGCAACAGAGACAGCATTTAATACATATAATTATGCAGTTTGCAAATGTGACAGCTCTGATGTTGCTGCAATACAAGTCTGTGCCGTTAAATTAGAATTATAATGACAGTAATTACACTAATTAGTCTTTTTTTTTCTAGTTTGTTACCAGCAAAGTTTTGCATATTTACGTGGATAACAGCTACTTCTGCTTTCTTCTAAAATCCACCATCACCAATTCACGGGGAAGCTCATTTATCCCAGCCCTGTATGACACGAGCAACATCCACAGATGAGAACGCAGGTGCCAAAAGGGCAAGGCTTAAAATCTGCAGAACGTTTCCCATAAATTATTTACGTGCACGGTCTGCAAGTGTGATGCTCTGAAGTTTAGTCAGGCACAGGGTGAAATAGTGCAAAGCTCAGGCAGCAGCAGGATTTGGGTGTCAGACACACACAGAGCCAGGGCTGCTCTGCAGTGACACAGGAGCAGGAGATTTCCAACTCCCTGGCAAGGAAACGAGGTTTGGAGCAAGACCTGTCCAGCAAAATGCTCTCAAATCCTATTGCCCTGCTGCCATATGGAAAACAGAATGCCCTGCTGGCTCTGCATGCAAACAGATCCTGGACAGCAGCTGGGTACTGAGCACACAGAGAGCTCTTCACAACCTCAAAGCCTCCTTAGATTTGCTGCTGCGTTCACCAGGGGACGTGTTACTGGAATTAAAGCAGTGCTTAAGTGTCCCCAGGGTGTGCAGGACAGCGCCAGAGTCCCCAGTCTCAGCACCATCACTGGTCTGGTTCTGCACCAAGTAACGTGCTTATCCTCAAACCTGGGGGAAAAAGATTGGAAAAAGCCGAAAGTTGAGGTCTGGCTCATATTTTATACAATAGCTCTGATTATCCCAAGGTGCTCCATGCTCCGGAACATTCCGGTGGAGCCCGTGAATGTCACACAGGCCCCATGAACAGCTGCTCTGTCTTTTTGATAACTCCATTACTTGAGTTCAGAGAAGGTTTATGGACTAGAAAGCCTCAGATACAGTCATGAATGTTTGATGCCTTCACACACAGTGTTACGGCTGTAACTTCGCTCCCCGTTGGAATTATGACATTCCGACAGCCTTTGGTCATTACAGGCCAAGGGGAGCAGCAGGAGCCTGCAAATTATGGACTTCCCACACTGCTGGATTATTTCTTTTGCATTGAAACTGGTGCTAACTCGTTCAGGGTGGTTTTTTTCAGAGATAAAAGTGTGAGTGTGGTGTTTGAAGCTGCAAAGGAAACTGCAGCTCTCCATGTTTGTACAGTGCCTAAAACCAGGCCTGGGAGTGTGAGGTACCTTCAGATCTTGTACAATCTATTTAGAATGACCGAAGAAGCGGAAAACCCCAGAAATGCACAGGATTATTTGAATACTGCAGGAAATGTGCCATTCCTGCCTTTGTCTCACTGAAGAGAGCAGTGCCCATTTCACCATTTCAAAGAGCCCAGTGCAGGCTGAGGTTTATTTCCTGCCCTGCGTACCCTGTCCTGGGGGGAGCAGCTCACAAACATCATCAGCAACAAGGATTTAACGAAGGGAGAGCGGCCAAAGCAACTTCATTCTAAAACCAAATTAAAATCCTGCTTGGAAGCTCCTTGGAAGCTTCACCTTCCTCCCAGAGCTCGTGCATCCCGCAGAGACCTCAGCCCTACCCAGCCCTGGCAGGGCCCAGCCCCATTATCACCTCCGGGATATTTTTTATTGCAGCATTACCTGTAAAAGGCTTCAGTCATTTTCTGTCATTATTTGTCACGGCAACGGCGGCCGAGGCTGTTCTGCCCTGGCGTCTCCTGGGAGCTGCTGCTCCTGGAACAGGCAGGGGATGGATTTGGGCACCTCTGAGAGCCCCTGGCTCCATCCCGGTGCTGCTGCCACTCAGCCCAGCTGCTTTTCGTCTCCAGCAGCCCCCCAGAACCCAGCCAAGGTTCACCCCACTTCCATCACCTCCCCTCCCACCCCACGCTCCCATCCGCAGCCATTCCCATCCCGACAGCAGGATTAGGATTCCTCATCCCCAATCCCCTCCTGTGGGGCTGCCTCGAGGAGGGTGCTCCTGTTGTGATCCCAGAATTACATCGTGCTGTATGGCCCAAGGGCAATTCGAGCAACTTCTACTGTAATCCTTTTGTTTTATCTTTATTCTGGGAGATGAAAAGTTACCACAGCTCTTCATCTCCGCAGCTCACCTTCTTCAGCCCTAGTACCAGGCTGCACATCGTTGGGAGTTGTTATGAACCCCCTGACACCGAGGTGCAGAAAACACCATTTGCATTTTATCTTTATTCCAGCATTTGTTGGTCATGGGTTTTAATCTCGACTGGTACTGAGGAACTTAATGAGATTAAACCAGACAAAAATAGGATTATCTGAGTGCTCAGGGTCGCATCCAACCTCACAGATGGGCACAGCCAGCACGAGCAGTTAAAACAGACCCCAAAAACAAACAAAGCACCAAAGCCAAAGCAAACCAAACACGTGGGAAAGTGCAGTCCTGGCTCTTCAATGAGACAAGACTAAGCACCAATTAATGCAACTGTTCCTTCTTGCCCCTAATTGTGCATTCCCCAAACTGATCCTCCCACAAGGGCCACTTTATTTTTCCTTTTAACAGCAGTAATTGTTTTTTCCCCCACAGGAATTAACTACATTTTACCTTTCTTTCAGCCACATCAGCCCAGCTCCTGCTTTGCTGTTTCCAGCTGTTCTGCTTCGCCTGTTCCATAGGAGACTGGGGAATTGTGTGGCAGAAACTCTGGGATTCTCTTATCAAGACAGTTTGATAGTGAAGTTTCATTGATCTGTTGCGTGCAGAGCTCTAAGGGTTAAATGAATCTGATGTCCATTGTAAGTAACAGCAGTTTAGCCCCTCACTGCGCTGCTGATCCTATTTTCTAAAAGGGAGTCCCACAAATGGCATTTTTTTCAGCACTGTGGGAGTCTTTTATTACTGCTGTAATGCAAATCGAGCAGTTATGGTCCCCACAAACCGATCTTAGGAGATTAAAGCCCCGGGGACAGAATTATCTGCTGATGAATTCACCCAAATGGATTTTGGGGGCTCTGATGATCCTGCTGGTGGTGTCTGTGTGCGCACGTGGCATTTTCCTCTGGCAGAATTTACATTAAGACAAATGAAGAATGAAAGAACAAACCCCGATTGTGGATATGATTGTGTCAGCATAAACATACTTTATAATTAGATTGCTATTACCACAGAGTAGGGGAAGAAGCAAACCAGAGTAAATCACTTTTATTCCAACCTCATTGCAGCCACCGAGGAGTTCAGAGCAGCATAAGTCTTTTCTAAAAAATATCCTCCCCCTTAGCAACATTATTATTCCAGTAAAATGTAAATGCAGACTAGGCCTTAGATACCAATTAAACTGCACTTGACAGAGATGTTATTGTCTAAATCAAATAAATGTAACAGAGCAAAAAGCAAAATGAGTAATGAAATAAGAAAACCCATGAGCAGATATCTGTGCTGTGGTCAGATTGTCCAGTGTGCCAACAAGGAGTGTGAGGGGAAATTATGATTACATAAATCAGTTAAGCAATTTCTCTGCTAAGAGGATGCTGCAGTTTGGTGAGGGGCTGTGAAATCCAAATGCACGGAGTGAGTTCTTACTGCCCTTTGTGTCGCTGTGTCTCTGTGAACTCCTGAGAACCTGAAAAGGGACCTTGCAAGGTCCCACGTTCACTGCAGTGACTTCCAGTCATCCCAAAAAGCTGCGGGAGCTCCATCTCCTGTAGGACCCGTGGTGGCTCAGGACACTGAGTGGTCTCGGCAAAGAAATCTGTGATCAGCTGATTCCTGGGGCCAAACTGCTGCTGTTGTAAGGACTTTATTGTCACTGCCAGCCCCTCAGCAACTCCCACACTGCAAAGCACTTAAAGGAGTTGAACTCTGTGTCCAGAGTCTGTTAATTCTCACAGTGCTCTCACCTCCAGCTTTCCCCACAAACTCTCATTGCTTTCTGCTTCTTGCTCCTTTTCCCCACTTTCTTCCTGGTGGAACCGCTGGGTTCTTCAGAGCAAAGAGGGGGAGAAAGGGAGGCAGGGAAGAAAATGAAGAGCATTAAAAGAGCCATGGAAAAAGATGTCAGGGAGATTTATGGGTCACAGAGAGGCTGCAGGTGGTGAGGAACTGCTGTGGCAGTAATTTATAGTTGCTGGCTGTGACAGACTCCCAGACTGGGGATGAAACAGGTGCCATTAAACAAGAGCAGGTTATGGGCTGCTGCTGTAAACAGGAATCCTCTTATCACAGCTGCTGCAACCCTCAGCTGATCATTCCCTGGGAAATTAGCAGAGCTGGAGCATTTTCCAGGTTCTCTCTGGGGCCCTTTGAGTCAGGATTCCTCTGATCGTTCGCTGCACTGTCTGAAGTGATAAAGGTGAGGCAGAATAAAGGGCAGAATAAAGAACATTCTGGAGCTGGAATTTTGCTGGAGACCAGAGCTAAAATCTCCATATTCTCTTCCAGCTCCAGCCTTTATTTTCCTTGGATTCGGGGGGTTATTTTCTCTTTGCCTCTTCTCCCCTTGTCTGTCCAGTCCATGAATTCCCCGAGTGCCTGAGAGCAGAGGCTTTGCCGGGCAGCTCCCGGTGCATGGGCTGCCCGAGAATTCTGTGAAATACCATTTCCTTTCAGCTTGCAAGAGAGATGGTTCAGAGAGTTAAAAGAAGGCATTAGAACAGTAGTGAGGGTTTGTGGGGAGCCAGTACGAGGCCTGACTGTGCTCCTGAGATCTCCTAATCATTTCCCCAGATTCTGGAGGGGGAGGGAGGTGCTGCATTCATATTCAGGCACTCTCTCAAGCTTTAAATTTGTCTTTCAATAAAGGCTGAATTTCAGAGCCTTCCACAACACGCAATTACAGAAAAACAGAGCTGAAGGGAATCTCTGGAGGTCGCGTGTTCAAAAGCAGCATCAGCCAGACTTGGCACTCCTCTCGTGTTTCTCTAATCTCTCCTTAAAAATCTCCAATGGGAGAGAGATCCAACAGATTAAGCATTACTTGCTGGATATTGTATTCTGCTTTTTAACTACTCCAGCCATTAGAATACGATTCCTAAAGTTTTTATCTTTACAAGTTTCAGCTCCTTCTCTAATTAATATTTCACCAGTGGCTCCTCAGCGTTCAGCAGGAGAGGGGCTGCCATTGCAGCTCCTGTCTCGTGCTTGCTCTGGTGGCTGAGGTGAGCAGTGCCTGCATTCGCTGCCTTTGTTCATCCTGTTCTTCTGCAGTAGAGCAGAGTGTTCGTGGTACCAGTGCGGGAACCCGAACTGCACAATTCAAATTAAAATTCTTCCCCCATGGAGAAGGCAACGCCCAGGCAGCACTCCCCTGGCTCCCAAGCAGCCCGTGGATCTGCCTGCATCCATGACAGCCACTGTCTGGGTTACAAACAATAAATTCTCTCCTTTAAATTGGGGGTGTGCAATAGCTGATGGCTGGGTCAGGTCACGGATCACAGCAGGTGCTCTTCCTAATCCCTGGAAGTCACAGGGACATTCTTCTCTCATTCTCTTCATCTCCCTCCTTTCTTCCTCCTTGTTCCCTTCCTTTCGATCTCCCCCTTGCCAACCTGCACCTCTCTTGTCCCAGCTGTAGGAACACCACCACAAAATCCCAGAGGTCTGAATTCCCCTCCAGCCCATTGCTGCTTCTGAAGGCCCTGTGGCTTCAGCACAATTATTTTTTCTCTTCTCTGCGGAGTTTAACAAACAAGTCCTCCCCATGCCTTTATTGCTTCCTCTCAGATACCCAAGTGCAAGTCCCCAGTCACTGCAATTATTGGAGTATTCCTGGAGAAGATTGCAGGAGTCTCCATGAAAGAGCTCCCTGCAGGCCGGTGGCCAATTCCCCTTTAAATAAAAGGCACATGGAGCAGTCAGGAGCTTAAAGTAAGAGAAGGGAGAAGGAACAAACAGGATTCTGAGGAGCAGCAGGATGGTTTGCAGCGGTCAGGGACAGAGAGCCATGCTGAATTATCGGGGTAATTAGTCTTCATTAGCAAACTGGAGCAAATTATGTTATAGTGCCAGGCTGGATGAACAGTTTGGGATAGTTTTTTTTAAATCTGGGCATTGCGCAGTTCAGAATAACACAAGTCTTGGGTCTGAATGGGCTGCAGGTCAGATCACGACAAACCCAACTCACGAACCAGGTGAACACTCCAGGACATAGGAGCGATAAATGTTGGGGGAGCTGAAAGAACTGCACAAAGGACCTGCTGTGAGCTGCATCAAACCAGAAGAATCCAGGCAAAGTTCCATTTTCCAGTCCCCATTAACAGGTGGGAGGAACAAAGGATGAACTGCGGGGGTTCCTCCAGGTTTGTACCTCCCACACCTGGGTGCACATTCGGAGCTGGAGCATTTGTTCTCTGCAGCACCCACGCTCCCACCCCTTCTCCTGAAATCCCTGCAGCTTCTTTGGCTTCTCCTTCTTGCCTGGAAGCATGACAGGCACAGAGCTGTGAAAGGGTTAATGAGCCCAGGCAAAGTTAACAAGGGATGGGCAATAAATGGCTCCAGCTGTGTATAATTAACTGTAATACTGTGAAGTAAATGACTTTTATTGGCAAGCATGTCATAACTTCATTAAAAGTCATATTTACAGCCCTCTCACATGGAATGAGTACTTGTGTAGTCTGCAATTTAATGAGCACTCATTTTCACCTTGTTTCAATTATTTTCCACCCACCCTTTGTCTCAGTGTGGGGAGCAGGAAGATAAAATACAATGGGAGTGTAACTAAGGCTGGCACAGATTCTTTCAGGAAATGCTTTTCTATTCCAGAACAATCACTTCTATTGCTTACTACTAATAATACTTTAATGTTTAAAATACATAGTTTTCCTCGGTCCCTAAAGGATTCTTTAAATAACATTATTAAAGAATGGCTGTGGGAAGGCTTTTCCCCAGCCCAGCACCCCCAGCTGCACACAAAAGCAAATTTGTATCACTTAGAAGGGGAAATTTGCAGTTTAGCTGAATTACAAAAAAAGGATTTTGACTTTGGGAAGAAGGGGGCTGCAGGTGCCTGACAGAGATGCTCCAAGTGTCCCTTGGGACCTGCTCCAAGCTCCAGGATGGAAGGGGCGTTGTGGGACATGAATCCCTGGGCACTGTGGAAGTGACATGGACAGAACCACGGGATAAACATCATTTATTTCTGGGCACAAGAGACACTTTTAGCAGCTCCCAGGAAGCCTTGGCCTGGCAGTGTTGGTGTCCCTGTGCTCCACCAGGGAAGTTTTCCCACCCATTTCCCTTCCCGAGGCTCGGTGGTTGTGCACAGCCTCATTTCCTAATGAAGATGCTCCCCTGCATGTTCTACATCCTGGATAATGTTGGGGATGCAGTAATTGAAGGCAGCAGTGATTAATTCCTGAGATAAAATTCGTCCTCGGAACAATTGATTTCACTGCCAGAAATGCACAAACTTCCCGATGGCAACACTTTCATGTAATTATTGTTATTAGTTTAAGCTTGTTTGGGGGAGGGAGGAGATGAAAAAAAAATCAATTACTTCGTATTTATCACTAATCTGTTATGATCACTTTAATACAGAGGAGTTGTAACTCAGGGCATGGTTTTTCTAATTCGTGAGCTGTTGGAAAAGTTTACAGAAACTGTGAGGGCTGAAGGAGCTGGATGTTGTGGGAGCTGTGGGAGCTCTCATTTTTAGTGCCCCGGTGTTCTCAGATCAGTGATGGACAGGGCTGGGGCCGCGTTCTGGGCCTTTGAGTTCCCTGTGTGTCCAGACCTGCGATTATTGTGCTCTTGTGCTGCTTCCTGCAATTGCTGGAGGCATCCAGAGGAAGCCTCGTTTCTGCAAAGCCCTGAAAGTCAGGCAGTGAAAGGCAAACTGCTGCAATCACTCTGCTGGCCCGTTCTACCAAACGGGCTCTGCTGCAGGAGTTAAGTTCTGGGAGAGGTGAAATCCCCCCATTTGAATGGCTGTTGGTGAGAACCGAAGGAAGCCGCCCTTGCTGTGCCTGTTCTTGGAAAATCTCCTGTTCCTGCACTGATAATCGGTATCAAAGTGCCAGAGGGTGTCAGCCCGCCCTGGGAAGGATCTCAGCCTGCAGGTGCCACAGAGCAGTTGGTGATGTCGGGGATGAAGTGATGGCTCCTGGTCCTGCTTTGTGGCGCCGTCAGTGTGACAGGCGGCGACTGCAGCGGCTCTCTCGGTGCCCCAGCAGTGCAGCCCGTCCTGCTTTGCTTTTGGAGCTCAATGTCAGCCCCACATCCAGGGCCACCCTCCCAGCCCTGCTCAGGCACCTGCAGCCCTCACTCCCGCTGTGACTGTGGGGATGTCCCCTCTGAGTGGCAGATGTGTGTTACGATAACAACAGGACAGAAAATACACCCACAGGGCCTTCATGAATGCACAGAAATTAATCCAGCTCTCAGGGCCATGAGCTCAGGAGCACAGCTAAGGCTGCCACCCTCAGTCCCAAACAGAATTTCCCCAGGAATGAAGATGAATCCCTTTTTATTGTGTGGATGAAATAACAACACGACCATAAAGCATAAGAGAACAAGGGGAAGTTGACAAATTGTGTCTTTGATTAATTGCCATAATAGACTGCAGGTTGCTGAGTGAGGACATTTTTTCAGGGCTCATTTTTCAGTCTTTAAAATTTTAATGCACAAAGGGAAGACAAAGCAAGCCCAGCCAGTGAAATGCTGTGCACAGTTCACTGCACGGGAGTCACCCAGCAGAGCGGCCTGGAGGACAGCTGTGACCTGGAGTTCAGAGGGACAGGGATGGCCCAGGGCTGAGAACGGAGCTCTCAGAGCCGCCTGCAGCTCCTGGCCTCCCCTGGGGTACCCGTGGCTGCATCTAAATAAAGTCACACCCCAGCTGGGAGTTCTTGAAAAAGCAAGATCCATTCTTAATCTTCTTTTCAGTCACCCCCCACTGAAATTCTCTTTGTCTTTGGAAGCCTGAGAAGAAGTAAATTATTGGGAACCTGCAGATGACGAAACTGAAATGGAATTCAAGTCCTGCAAACCCAAAAATGGGATTCTCCAAAGAACTCCTTCACTTCTGGCTCCAGCAGGGACCGTGACACCCCAGAATCCACAACGTCACACTGAGAACGTGACCCAGAGTGACTTCAGTTGTCAGAGGATCAGTGCTGCTGACAGGGCTGAGCCCATGGAACCCTGCCCCCCCCAATTAGCTGAGCTAATTAGAGGAAGCAGCGCCAGTCATTAAATAAGTGTGGATTGCTGCTCAGCCAGGATGTGGCATGTGCATCCCCAGGGGAATCAGGGATGGGTCCCCAGGAGGGAGTTTCTCTGCTAAACTCTGCAGAGCCTGTTCCAAATGGAGCCTCCTGGACCCGTAAACTCCGAGCTCCAAGATGAGTAAAGAAAACAAAACCTGCTCAGCTCCCTGAATCCTTCCCTGGAGAGTCTGGAATTGAAGCACATTCCCCCCTCCAGGTGCCAACCCTGTAGTTTAAAGTGGGGCATCACCTGCCTTGTTAAACAAAACCCCTCCTGCTCTGGAAGGGAGGCAGGGAGGGCACAGGTGGAAAAGGAGAAATGCAGGGATAGGCTGAGGTGCAAAAACAATGCCCCAAAGTGCCCTCCTTACCTTGCTGGAGCTCCAGAGGTATCCCCACATCCTGCCATGCTGGACTGACTCTTAGCTGTAGTTTTTGTACTTAATTATCTCACTTTTGATTATGGCTCAGGGAGATGATGAACCAGACAAGGGGCTCAGTTTGTGCAGTAAAGCAGCCCTGGAAGGGGAATCTGCCCTGAGACTCAGCAGAGGATAAAGCAGGGCTGAATTCTCAGGCTTTGCCACTCTCTACTTGTCCTGAGAACTGGTTCTATCTTTGGAGCTTCCCAATGCATTTTCACTTTCAAAATGGAAAATGGTCTCCAGCTCGGGCATTTATTCCTTTAGATATGCTTCATAAGTTTTCTTTGCATCCAGGATGGTTGAAAATTGGATTAAAACCTCTTATTATGCCCCCATGTTACAGCATTAGGCATGCTTAGCTTCCACTGGGAAGGAGGATGAGGGAAGCAGAGGAAATCTCTTGAATTCTCACTGAAATTCATCAGAGTGGCTCTCCCAGCTCCAGATATCCCTGTAAAAAGGCACCGGGATTCACCTGCCCTGCCCAGCACAGGGTGTTAATGCTCAGCTGCCTTCCCACACTTTACAGCTCTTCCACGAGCCCCAGCTGTTTCCAGTAAATTCACCATCAGCACTGCTAAAGTGTCTGAAATGCTTCAGGGGGATTCTTACAAATTCAGCTCAACAGAATGGAGAAGGCTTCATTTGCTTTGGCTTTTTGGAGAGCCAAACTCTGCTTTCCATCCACTCTTTGTCCATGGAATGTCTGTGCTCATGTCAGGAGTGGCACAAGTGCAATTCCCAATGCAAAGTGTCCACACAGGTGAAGCCCCAGACCAAGGACTGGTGAATTCTCCCTTTTGCATCACAGTTCCTGCAGTTTTTCCATAATTCATCCCCATGTTTAGCCACATGAAAGAATCCCTGGTTTGACTTTCACACGATGACACATTGCTGTTGTAATCAAATTGCCAGCACTCTCTGAGAGAGCGTTCCTGCAGCACATCTTTAGACGTTTCATCATTACTCTTCATTTAAAATGTCAACTTTGTTCTGACAAATCTTGTGTGTCTGGTTTGAGAAGCTTTACAAGTGTCAGGAGGAGCGACGCAGTCTGCAGCTTTTGTCTCTTATGACAGCGAGCACGAAAGGTTCTTTTTTGTGGAGTGACTGGATTGAGCTGGAACTGCAAATTTGGGGTTGTTTCTGTACATCAGGATGGCTCCAAAGCAGCCTGGGGAGGGTTTTGCTGCAATCAGGGTGATTGGGTTCAGCTGTGGTGCCTCAGGTGTTGTTGTGTCCCTAATCCCTCTCACCTGGTGCTGATTGCTTTGATTTGCTGCCCACCTCACACCTGCTGGGCCAGCAGGGTCCTGGCCTCACAGGGAGCTGGACAGGAGCAAACTGGGACTGCTCTGCTCTGGGATTTTCCAGGTACGTGGGAGAGGAAAGGAAGTGCCAAACCCTGGCAGGGAGGGAGTTCTGGGCACACAATTCCCAATGTTTGGCTCCATGGATTGGTGTTTTCTCCTCCAGCACCAGGCAGTGGCCGCGGCTGGAGCCAGCAGTGGCCTCGTGGGCTCCTCGCTGAGCTGGTGCAGCCTGGAAAAATCCTGGAATTCACATTCCAGCCCACCCCGAGGCAATGAAGCCTCTATGTCAGAGCTGTGGGAAGCTGGAGGTGAGAATCTCCCCCAGGAAGGGGAAGGAGCAGCCAGTGAAGGTTTCCCTGGGATGGAGGTGACACCAGGGGTGTCTGCACAGGGCAGGGCTGAGCTCCCTCTGCAGCCACCAGAAGCTTCTGCTGTCCTGTTCAGCCCTCTGGACACCCTTCCTGGGCTGTGGGGCGTGAGTGAGGTGTCCCCAGTTGGAGCTGTACTGGTACCAGTGAGGGAGGGACCCTCCACAGCCCATCCCTGAGTCAAACCCTTCCCTGGGCAGATGCAGACAAAGATCTGCATGGAAGTTGTGACTTTAAAAACCGCCTCAGATGTGAAACCTCTCGTCCCCTGCTCTCCCCACGGACCTGCATTTCCAGCAGGGAACCTGCTGTAGACAGCAAAAGCTTCCTGAGAGAAACAAACCAAAATGAAAAGCGATTTAAAAATCAGCGCCATTTCCTCCGTTTTTCTGGTCTGTCCTGCTTGCTGGCCCTCCAGGGAGAGCTGTACTTTCTGGTCTGTGCTAATACAAAATTCATATTTGTCTGGGCTATTATGTGCAAAATAATGGGTAATCCCTCAGGCTGGAGTGAAAAGCCAAGTCAAATACTCCAGGAGACCTTTCAATTTTGAAAGGTTTCACAAATAAGCGCAATACAAACATATAAAGGGATCCAATTATGTGTAAACAAACTGCTCTTGCAGCCTCCTCCTCAGAAAACACAATTAGATCACTAGCAAGATTGCTTTTGGATTACCTGGATTAGGCCTTGCATTCAGAGGCATAGGAAGGACCTGGAATTTCATTTTTTCCTGCGTCTCCCAGTTGTAGAACTCGGTCGCCCAGGGCTGGGGGGTCCCTCCTGTGCTGAGCTGCTGCTGCTGCTGGGTCTCAGGTGTGGGCATTGCTGGTGATAAGGAAATGTGGCTGCTGGTGATAAGGAAATGGTTAATTCAGTTCCAACAAAGCCATGGAATGCTCTGCTTCCTGAGCCACCTGAAAGTTAATTAAAAGAGCATCACAGACATAGAGAAATGCAGAATTAAAGCTGTCCCCGTGTGATAAAGCACTGAACTCACCAACTCTGCCACGGGGAGAGGGAGATACAGCCCATTTTCCTTGCTCGGGGAGTGTCTGGATGCAGAGAAATCCCAGGGTGAGGGGTTTGGCTGAAGCCTTTCCCCATCAGCACTCACCAGGCCCAAGCTCTGCTTCCAAACTGATGGCTTCTCAGTGATCTGTCAATAAAATCTGCCTGGATTTCAACATGAATTTTAAGAACAGGTCTGCAGGATGGCTCTGACCTTCCCAGTGTCCCAGCCCTGCCAAGGAATTCTCTGCTCCCGGGTGGGGGGGAAGTGGGGGCTGAGCTGATTCTGCCCCGTTTGGCCTGGGCACAGCCTGGGGTCCCATTTTATTCTCCTTATTTTGGCTTCCTCACAAAAGCCTCTTTGTGGAGCTAAGAGGGAACCTGGTGAGTTCAGAATCACAGGCCAGGGGTGACTGATGTTGGGGAATTATGAAGAAAAAGATTATGAAGAAAAAAAAATGACCTTTTCTTACAGGGACAGTGAAAATGAAGGTTGATTTTAATTTCTGTATATGTCCTCTTGGTATTGTCCTGAGGACTATCCTGCCCACAGTGAAGCTAAGAATAGAAGTGGGAGGTGTGGGCTTGAGGAATAAGGCAGTAAATCAGAATTTTAATGCTATTAAAATCTATTGATTTTGTTGATTAATTATTGCTGGTGCTGATGGGAAGGCCAGGCTCTCTAAGCCAGTTTAATTATTTTCCAGTTAATGTTAATCTCAGTTAATGAAAACTCTCCAAGCCAGAAAAGAGATGACACAAGGAATGACTGTTATTCATGAGAGACTCTCTTAATCTATAAAACATCAAAGATGTCACTGCCAGCATCTTTGCTTTGCTTGTATTTTATTTTTTAAATGATCCAAACACTTTGTTCTCAGGCTCCTGATGAGTCAGGGTGTGACAGTTCAGGGGAGATCTGAACAGGAGTTGATGGAGCCTCCTGAAGAACTGGAGCTCAGCGGCTCAGGTGCCCCTGGACAGGGGGTTTGGGTAATTAATGGCCTGGGGTTCGTTAGGGTGGCTGCACAACCCCTGTGTCAGGAGAGAGGGACTGGGCAGTGCCCTGCTGGAGTGCTCGGGGAAGGGAGGGGGGGAGGAGCTGGGAATCGCAGCAGGATCTGCAGGGAAGCTCTGAAGCTGCCACAGTTCTGGTTTTGAATCTTTTCTGGCTTTTATGAGAACCTTCACCAGACTCTTTCATTTTTTGCATGCAGGCTGCTCTGTTTCTGCAGCACCATCTCAGCGAGAACAGCTGGGTTAGAAACTTCTCTTTGGAAGAAAAAATCAGTTAAAATAAGGCTGGTTTTGAGCACTCCTGGCAGATCTGTCATCTGCTCCTCAGCCCCGCTGACAAGTGAGTTATGCAGCAGGGCTGTGCAGGGCTCAGCCCATATTGCAGAGCAGCTGCTGGGCTGCCATCACTCAGGGAGTCCACACAGACACCCCTGGCAGCCCCTTCCCTGCAGCGATTTATGGGCAGCTCTCCTAGCCGAGCTGCCCTGGGAGGGCATCAATCCTGGAGATGCATCAGTCCCACCTCTGCTTTACATATTTTTCTAAGTTCGGCTCTCCACCCCTCTCCTGCCGTCTCCATGCCCTGGATTTGTTCTGTGCTTCCCTTCCCAGCTCCAAGGTGATCAGGCTGATGCATTCCAGCATTTCCCCTGCAGCTCCCCAGTCCTGGCCTGTCCACATTTGGTTTGCCCCTAAATCCCGTAGCAGCGGTGGCATCCCCAGAAGGCAACCAGAGTTCTCCTCTTGCTGTTGTATCTCATTTCTTTGTCAACCCTGCCTTCAATTGTTTGGCCCTTCTCCAGCTGTACCGTGCCAGGGAACACCTGTGGTGATTATTTCAGGTTACTGACTCTTGCCTGGTTGAAGGAGCCATCGCCCTGTCGTGCTCCTCTCTGGTTGTTTGCTTGCCCTGGGTGACTCTCGATTTTCTGGCAGCTTTATTCCTGCCTTGCCCACCCTGGGTCACAGGGACAGGCTGCCCTTCCCAGCTGTGTGGAGATCTAGAGCTCAAAATTGTCACTGTTCCGATGATCTCCGCTTGCAGGAGACTCCTGCTGCAGTTAATAACAAGACCCTCCTCTGCACATCCCTGAATTGAGGAAGGTGTCTCATTTCTGCACAGCAAATAATGGTTTAAAATAGCTCTGTGAGCAATTTCCCAGAGATTACCTTGGGTACAACAGCACTGAGTCACCCAGCCATGAGCCAAACCCTGTCCCCTCTCAGCCCAGGTGGGGAGGGAGATGAAGACCCTGGCTGGGTGATGGCCACACTCTGGGTTTAACTGGCTGGGGGAAGGAGCAAAAACATCGAAAAACTTCCCTTGCTTGGTTGTGTAAACAAGGACTGGATTGCTGAAAAGCTGCAGCTGCTCCCTGAGTTCTCCCCCTGGTTCTCCCCATTTTACATTTTCCTGGATTTTCTGTTTGGATTGTAAATTTCCCTGGATTGTCAGTTTGGATTGTGAGTTCCTTGGCTCCAGTTCTGTGTTTTACGCTGCTCTTACCACAGGACCCTGTTTGAGCTCCTTGACTCTGGCTGTAATAAACACATCTGGAGGTGCTCTGGATGTACACCCAAATGTTACTGAGATGCAGCACTGAACTGAGTCGTCTCCACCAGAGGCAGGAATCAAAAATAACCACAAATCACCTAACAGTGTTGAAGTTTTGATGAAGAGTTGCCCTGAGTTTCCCCGGAGGTGCCGCCCAGTGTGTGCCTGGCTCTGAGCTGTGTCCCCACCCTTGAGTCCCTCTGTGCCAGCACTCAGAGCTGCAGTTCAGCACCCTGGCCTCCAGCTGATCTCAGGGATGGTTTTATCCCATCCATCTCCTGGCAAACCCCTCTGCTTTGCAGGAATGCATTAAACAATCAGGTCTTTCTCATTATGGATTTCTCATCAGGCTTTTAGCTCCAAATGAGCTCTGAGGCCAAGCAAACCTCCAGTGGAGCCGCAGTTCCTTCCCTGCATGACGTGAAAAGCGCGTCCCCTGTGCTCCAGCGTGAGGACAGGCCTGGCCTGGGGCAGCTCAGCAGCACTGGGACTGCTCAGGCTGGCAGGGAAGAGCTCAGCTCTGCTAAAGCACAGCGGGGCTCGGGCTCTGCAGCAGGGCTGCTGAGGTGAAAACACACTGACTACAGCACGTTTAATATTCACCTTCTCCTCTTCCTCCCCAGAATCACCCGGTGGGGAATTCTCCAGGTATTTCTGGCAGGCTGAATTCTCACTGAGTAATCACCAGGATGTTCCACCAAAGGAGACATGAATCTTCTCTGAGCAGCTCCTGGCACCCCTGTGATTCTGGGAGGATTTAAAAGGTAAGAAGTCCCAAATTAGCTGTGTAGATTGATTTTGGATCCACTTTATTTATCTGCTCTGGCATCAGCTTTATTCCCCAAAACAAGAGCTATTCCTACATTTGCATGGTGGATTTGCCATTTTGGAGAAGCAGCAAGGGGAAGGTGCTGGAGGGAGCTTGGTGGGTGTGATGCCATCAGAATAAAGGTGTAAAGGTAGAAATTGAAGCCAGCTTGTTACACAACTTGAGCAAAAATCGTTCTGTTTGAGGAATCAGGTACTTCTGAGCTGTTTCTTCCCCTCCTGGGGCTCTGATCTTTGTGTTTTAACGACAGTTTTTCTTAAAACTGAAAGCAGAAATGAAAGTAAGTGCAATGGAGGGTTTTCCCTTCTGGAGCCAGCTGAAAAGATTGATGAAATGACAGCTCCTTTAGCAAAACAGCAACTCCACCTGTCAGCAACCACCAGCCATCCACAGGGCACAGCAGCCAGGCTGAGGCGTTTTAAACACACTCCCAACTGGTCTGTCAGGAACAAATTGGGCTTGTCACAGTCTCCAAACAGTTTTAGGGAGAACATTAATGATGTTAATGATCTCTGGTCCCAGCAGGAGGGAGAAATTGGAGTCTCCTTCCAGGAAAGCACAGCGTGACTTGCAGTTGTTTTGTTCTTGAGGTTGCAGGGGTTTCAAAAAATATCCACTGTAGGCAATTGCTGGGTTTGGAAATGTAGGGTCCTTGGTGGTCATTGTGCCCTGGGTGACGTAAAGGTGTCAGCATGTGCAGAACTGACCCAGTATCAGCTCCCAGAACCTCCCCAGCTCCTTCCTGAGCAGCCACAGAAGGGAGAGGGGGCCTTGGCACTGCTCTGCATTCTGGGCTGGTGTGGGGAATTTGGGGCTTTGCACCTGTCCAGGTGTGGGTTTGGATTTCCAGAGCTGACCCAGGCCCTTGGCTGTGTGTCCCTGGGTGTGTCTGAGTGTGAGAACAAGGGACTAGGCAGGTGTGAACTCCACGGGATCAGCGCTCAGCCTGTCGGGGGGCAGGTTTCTGCCAAGTTCTTTGGAGGAAATGCGTGGTTTTCCCTTATTTGAATAATTATCAAGAAAAAAGTGTTGTAATGGATTCCTGGAGTTATGGCAGTTTAGTCACGGTAACCGTGAGAGGGAGGGGAAATCAAAGTGTATTTTATTTGTTTTGAGCTTTCATGACAAATTATGTTCTCGCTGTTGAGGAATGTTAATTAATGAGCTGTCCCTGAGTGGAGGGATGTCCCTGGAGGGTTTGGAGATGAACACTCTCAGAGCACCTGAGATTCCTGCAGGACACCTCAACTCGTTTCCAAAGGAAATGTGTTCCCATACACTGCTGCCTCTGAAAGTCTTCAGGACATCCCTGTGATGTGCCGAGGTCCAAACCCTCCTGAAGCCACGGGAGGGTCTGTGCTGATCACAGCACGCTTTGAGCCAGGCCCCTGAATTAAAATGGAGACAGAAAAACTAAAGGACAGAGGATCTGTGTGCTCCTGAGGAGCAAAGCAGGAAGGAGCCCAAGGGATCAGATTTTAAACCCGGGCTCCATCCCCACCGATCCCACCCGAGCGGAACTGCTCCTGCTCAGGGACAATAACAGTTACAGTGAGAAAAAATGACAAGTGCCCTTCCCAAAGGAGCCAAATCCATCTCTGCCCGTGACAGCAGTTAACAATATGGATGGCATCTGCCTGGGCTTTTATCTTGGTTTAAATTTGTTTTCCATTCACCAGGCTCCACTGCAGGAGAGCAATATTGAAATGTGCAGGAACCACGAGACACAAATTTTATTACCCCCTCTCTGCTACTCCCACTGTAGAGAGAGAAGTTTATGAGTGAAAAGCATCCCAGGCTATTTAGTCACCTCCAGTATTTGCAGCCCAGACGGGAAAGAGTAATTGATTTTCTAATAATAGAGAGAATTCTTGGCTGGAGGCTCAGTGTTGTGTTGTAGAACTCCTTAAAAAGCACATTCCCATTCCTGCAGCTCCCAGGCCCCTTGGCCTGGAGCGTGGGGCAGAGCATTTGTGGGGCTTTATCTTCCCAAACACAAACTCTTCCTGTCCTTCAGAGGGGTTCCCTGGCTTGGTCAGAGCAGGCAGCTGGGAGAAGGAGCCCTCTGCCTTTTGCTGGCTGATTTCTGTGCCTGGGCCATGGCCTGCAAAGGTGCTTTTATTGGGAATTATTGGTATTCATGCAGGAAAAGCATCCATGGCATGTGTGAGAGGAGCCAGCCCAGCACAGCCCCACGGTGCTAAAGCGGATTTGGAAAGGGATTCATCTGAATTTCAAAGGGCTCTGGCTCCAGTCTGCTGTGAACTGTATCAAAAATGCAGCTTGGGTCAGGAATGTTTACAGTTTTTTATGATGTTTACATTGAATCCTCTCACGTTCCCTGTCAGTTTGGAGGCTGCGGATGCCCAGCACTGCTCATTTCGCTGTGCAGTTATCACACTGAGCCTCTGAGTGATCAGAAGGGGGAAAACACACAGTAATAATATCCTGTGGTTATTTTGGGCTTCTAATTACAAAACAGAGTCTGGACAATTTGATTCAGGGTTTGCTCCTGAGAAGGTCGTTTGGCTCAGGATGGGAATTTCTGGTTTCCAGCCGTGCAGATAACGAGGTTTGGGGCTGTCCCTGTGCTCAGCAGTGCCTGGGACTGCAGGAGGAGGGAACGTTGTCCTTGCAGGTGCACCCAGAGGAGCTGCAGTCAACTTTGAGCAGCTTGGAGGAACCTCCCCGGAGCTCCAGGGTGTCCATCCATGTTTCCCTGTCCTGGCCACAATCCCAAGGGATCCCTCCAGCATCCCTGCTGTAAGATTGATGCTGAGCTGGTCTCTGCTCCCTGGTCAAACCCAGCCTGAGCTCTGCTGGCAGCTCTGTGCAGCTCTGCCCTGCTCCCGCTGCACTTCCCTCTGCACAGGCATTAAGAAGCGGCTGCTTTTATATTTCACAGTTTTACATTCCCAGCCAGATTCCTGCATTCTGCAGGATGCAGTGAATTCCACCGCATCCCAAGTGAATTCCACCGCGTCCCAAGTGAATTCCACCGCATCCCAGATGAATTCCACCACACCACAAATGAATTCCACCCCATCACAACTCAATTTCACCGCACCACAAACGCAAGTGGCAGATGATGTGCAAAAAGTCACACCGACCCTTCCTGAAACTCTCCCTGCACAACACCAGTATTGCGAAGAGAGCTTTTGGAAGGGAAATCATGTGGCAATTTTAATTCTTTTTCTTGTTTTCCTTATGGGAAAACATGGAGGGGAGCACCTGGGTGTGAGCAGGAACATGAAAGGAAATCCAGAAGCAAGGAGAGCAGCCCCAAGGGCTCCGTCTCCAATGAAAACCCCCTCAACTCTGACAGGGCTGAAACTTTGACAGATCCCAGAGTGGAGCTGAAAATCCTCCAGCAAAACAAAACCGATGAAAAACTAGAGTGAGAATGACAAAACACTTTTTCTTTATTTTCTGCGTTACCTTCCCCGAGCCTGATTTCCAAAGAGCTCTGTTGACATAAGTGCAGCAGCTGGAGATGAGAGGGTTTTAAATCAACCTTCAGAGATGTACAGTTTATACTGGTAAAATAATTATTCTTCAAAGATTCCTGAAAAATTGCATTTAAGGTGTTTAATGATTAAAAACCTGATGTCCTTGAGTGTAAGTCAGATGAAAGAACTGCCAGGGACCTTAATGCGGTGCAATGATAAACATAAAGGCAGCAATAATGATCAGCCCGAGGTGATTACACTCTCTAATTAGAGCACATGTATCACTTAGGCCCGTTAATCTCTGTCTGTCTGAGGCACTTTGGGCACACTCTCCTGTATCCCACGGAAGCTTCTTTGATCACGGCACGGAGCAGGAGGAGCCACTCCCCGTGTTTGGAGCCTCCCAGCTCTGAGGTTCCCTCTGGAATGCCCTGAGCGGGCTCAGCCCAGCTCCGCCACGGTTCTGTCACTGAATATTTGCACCTCTGGGCCAGAGGAGAGCTGGGTGAGAGCAGGAGTGCCCCAAGCCCTGCTCTGCAGCGCCCTGGGTGCACAAACCCGCCCCGATGGGGCTGCGTGGCTGCAATCCCAGCTGCAGGGGCAGAATCAACTGGGTTCCACCTCCTTGGGCTGGCTGTGGGTCTGGGACGGGGATCTTGGTTCCCAGGCCGACGTATTGAGGAAAAAAAATTAAATAAAAATCCGTGGTGCCTTCCTGTGCCCTGGAGGTGTCCTCTGCAGAGAGCAGCAGGTGGGAGCAGCTGTGTGAGTGTCTGTGCTGCCCCTGCTCCCCTGCTCGGCCCGGGGAGGGTCTGCAGGGCCCAGGGCACATCTGTGGGGTCTGTAAGGCCCAAGGCAGATCTGTGGGGTCTGTAAGGCTCAGGACAAATCTGTGGGGTCTGCAGGGCCCAGGGCACATCTGTGGGGTCTGTAAGGCCCAGGGCAGATCTGTGGGGTCTGCAGGGCTCAGGACAAATCTGTGGGATCTGTAAGGCCCAGGGCACATCTGTGCGGTCTGCAGGGCTCAGGGCACATCTGTGGGGCCTGTGGCTCCCAGGGCAGATCTGTGGGATCTGTAAGGCCCAGAACACATCTGTGCGGTCTGCAGGGCTCAGGACAAATCTGTGGGGTCTGCAGGGCCCAGGGCAGATCTGTGGGGTCTGCAGGGCCCAAGGCACATCTGTGGGGTCTGTGGCTCCTAGGGCAGATCTGTGGGGTCTGTGGGATGGTGCAGTCCCAGGGGCTGTGCAGCTTTGTGACTTCCTGAGCTGTTTTTTTGGCCAGGTGGGGTCAGAGAGGAGCACAGGGAGGTAACACGAGGTTTCAGTCAGTCCCACGGCCCTGGCTCTGAGGCTTTGATGCACACGGGGGTGGAAATCCGATTCCTGCAGAGGATGAGGCTCACTCTGCTAATTCTGATTGCTGAGAGGTTTCAAGGGGAGCCAGTGACTCTAAATTGGAGGTGCTCGAGCTCAGACTCATCTTCATCTGCGGGGGATAGTTTTAAACACAAAGCAGCTGATGGCTGTGCAGCCCTTGCCATCCTGTTCCCTCTGCAGCTCCTCCCTTTCCCAGGAGGGCCAGGGGCTGTGCCTGAAGAAGGATTTACCTCAACCCAGGTGTAGCTTGAGCCAGAGCTCTTTGCTGGAGCCCAAATGGAGGAAAATCCTCCCTGGTGCCTTGCTGAGATAAATTCACCACAAAGCTGGCAGAGAACGGCCCCGGCTCCGTGGGGAATTCACCCCGAGCAGGAGTGCAGAACAATCTGGCTGGCACAGGGTCCTTCCTCCCAGCAATGCTTTTCGTGCTCTCATCATGCACGAGAGGCCCCATAAGGTGCACCACGACTTCCAAATCAGCGGGACTGAGACAATCAGGCTGGCTGCAGGAGGTGGCTGAGAGAATTCTTCATTAATTTCAAGTGTCCCTCAGTAATGAATGCTGTGGGTGAGAGGTTTTGAGGGCCAGCAGCAGGCAGGTCTTGGAGTTGGTGAGAAGTGTCTGGAGTCAGGGCAGGGGGAAGCAGAACCAGAGCCAGGCCTAAGAGAAAGGCAGATGCTCGAGACAAATACCTGAGAATGCTGACAGTCTCCCTTTCTGAGGTTCTTTTTTCTCCAATTATTGTGAACCTTGCAGTATCTTTCTTGCTTTTATGGAAATTTGCCACCCTGGGCCTTAGCGGAGCTCTACAGGTGATGGCAGAAGCCCCAGCATCCCTGTGGACCCTGCCACAACCAGCCAAGGATGTGTAGGAGAGAAATTCTGATCCAAAAACTGGGACTTAAAAACTCCCAGCAGTGTCAGCAGCAGCTTTTGGGATGTCCCTGCTGGCAGTTCTGCCCCAAAAAGCTGCTCTGGCCCGAGCAGAGGAGGCACTGCAGGAGACAGGAGAGATTATCATCCTCATCAGGAGAAAATGAGAAATGATCTCGCTGATAAAACACCCATTATAGAAACAAAGGGGATTGTGCAGTTTATTCTCTCTGTGGCCGTGTCTGATTCCATGTCACATGAAGGGGGTGTTTGTGCCTCCCAATTAAGCAGAATAATGGCCTTTCTGGGGAGGTGGGAGTGGGTTATATTAGTCCTGCTGCAGGTGGCATTGAGATGAGAGGCCTTGGCTATCGTGCTGTCAATTTGTTTAATGGTTATTAGAGGAGCAGGTGATTTCTTTTAAAGGGAAGTGACAGACTGTCCATTAGATATAGATGCATGTTTATTAAATCGGGAGCCTGGAGCAAGCAGCCTGGCTCATTTGCTTCCAAATTCCAGACCAATCTGTTTCATTTTGGAAGGGTTGGAGCCCAGGAAAAGCGGGGGCTGTTCCCAAGCAGGGCTCAGGGACTGTTGCAGTTGTGTTCTCCTCCACCCCGGTGGAGGCTGCAGGGGAAGGGGCTGGGAGTGTGCAGCCTCTCAAATGGGGCTTAACTCCTTCTCTTCTCACCTAGATAGGCCCAGAAGCAGAGGGGCAACACAAGGGTTTAGGCTGTGAGTGCAAAGCCTTCGTTTCTCCTGCCTGTGTCCCCACACCATGGATGGATGGGATACAGCTCAGTCAAATTAGGGGGAAACAAAGCCCAGTCCCTGTTGCACTCCCCCTTTCCTGCTCCAGGGGCCTGTCCCTGCAGAGACAGGGACACAGGGACCCTGCTCTCCTGCTGAGGGGCTGGGGCTTGGGAATGTTCCTGCTCTGGGCACAGCTACAGGGAGCTGATTCCTCACAGTCCTGGCTGGGGAGCCGGGAATGGACGAAGGGTTCCTTCTCCAGTCAGACCCTTCCTCCTGCCGAGTGAGGGGCTCTGGTGCCAACCAGGAGAGCTCTTCTCCCCCCTTCTCTCCTCGGGGACTGGTTTGGAGCTCTCGCTGTCCTTGCCTCGAGCATCCTGGAGCCTCAGATGAGCTGATTGCAATTTTGGCATCCTTATCTCCATGAAAATGCAAATAATGCCTCTTGTCAGCTCCCGTGCTCCCCATTTCAAACCCCGCTGGGTCCAGTGGCTCCCAGTCCCAGCAAGGGGGCAAGGAGAGGGCAGACATCGAATATTGCTGCGTTTACTGTCTGCAGTGAAACATCCTGCGCCTCCCTGCCAGCCATTTGCTGGGTTATTATTCCTCCATTCCTCTGTTTGTTCTTTTTTTTCTTCTGGGCACATGTTTTTCCCAATTCGGGCAAAATCGCTGCTGCCATCCTCAGCTGTCCTGATTGCCTGAAGAAGCAGCTGATTGCATTATTCATCTGCAGAGCTCACAAAAGGCGTCAGAGCTCTCGACCAGACCCCGAGTTTTGATGATGTTTTGCGTCTGTAGGAAGGGGGGAGGATGCTGTGTGAGCTGGTGGCATCTGGTGGCACTGCTGTGGCTGGGAGGAGCTGCTGCCGGGACAGAGCAGTGCCCGGGACAGGCTGGGCTGGGCTCGGTTCTCCTCCAAGGCTGCAGCGATGCTGAGCTGCAAATTGATTTTACATCCCGGTGAGCAGAGGCAGCCGAACTGCGGGGAAACGGTGCCACCTGCGGGCACCAAGCACAGGAATCCCAGCCCCGGGAATGCCATCCTCACACACTGCTCAGCTCGGTCAAATCCTCGGGACTGGGGAGTTTATCAGCCCAGGAACAGAGAGAGGGTAACGCAGGGAATGGAGTCAGCAGGGGGAGGTCAGGCTGTGCCTCACCGCGGACACCCGGGCGGTCACGGACACAAAAAGGGGCTGCAGCTGTTCTTCTGTGGCTTAGAACAGCGTTTTTCCGTGGTCCAGACAGACTGGACAAGGGTGGGGTGAGCTGTGCTGGAAGCAAATCCACCACCAGGAGATCTGTGAGCTTCGAGCTGCATCCCCCTGTGTGCTTGGGGAATTTTGGGGGGTGTTCGCAGCTCCAGCGATGTCAGCAGGATGGTTCCTGCGACAGATCCAGGTCACTTCTGTGCGTGGTGACGCTGGAATTTGCGGGGCTGGAGGGCCCTTTCCTTGTGTCCCTTGGTGTCACCTCCAGCAGCTCCATTCCTGCCAGGAGAGGGCTCAACATCCCCTCCACTCACCGGGATCGTGTGGGTGGAAAACTGGGAACCACGGGCAGCTCCGTGTGCCAAAACCGTGTTAAATTCACCTGAGTCTCTGCTGTTCTTTTGGCTGCTGAGCTCTTCTCCAAGCCCAGCCTTTGGTAAACAATTTGATGGGAATAAAACAAGGGACCGAGCAAGACCGCGCACGGCTGCCTCTCCCAGTCTGTGCCTGAACACACACGTTTTGTAGAATGTTCTCGGGCTAAAAAGATATTAATAAGTAAACCCCTCTGATTGATTTAATATGCCAGAGCTTTGTTCTCAGTTCTTTGCTTGTACTGGTGCATAACACTGGAAAAATAAAATGGAATCATAAAATGAAATAAATAAAATATAAAAGCCGTGCAGCAGAGTGAGGTGAATTCAATCATCAGAGGAGCAGAATTATACATCAAGAGCAATCCAATATTGTGTTTAATCCCAAGGCATTATAAATCTGACAAACATCTAGGAATATCTTCAGAACAGAAAGGTGGGGGGTTGAGGAACAAACAGGCAGCTAATCCTATTTACACAGATTTCCTTTCAGGAGCAGCATTTCACCTTTGGGGGCAGGTTCACCTGGGCTGGCCTGGGAGACTCTTGGTTGTGTTTCTGATTTCCAGCATTCCTTCCTCACCTGCTTTGCTGTCAGAGCCCAGCGGGAGCTGAGCTCTGGAATCCCCTCAGGCCCTGTCAGACGTCGCTGCTGGAGCAGCAGGGCCGGTGGGAGAAGCTCATTCCCACAGCTTTTCCTGCCATGTTGTACAGCTCCCATCCCTCTGCAAAGCTGCCCTTGCGGCTCCCCCTGAGCCTGAGCCAGGCCAGGTCAGCGAGGCCAGGCTGGAACATGGAAATTGGTGCTGTCAGAGAGCCTGGCAGGCTTGGATAGCAACTGCTCAGAGCCTCAGCTGCATCCGGGGCAGCTCCAAGGCCACATTCAGTGGGATTCCATGAGGAACAGCCCTGGGAAGAGTCTCCTCTGCAGCCTGAGCCCAGCACAGAACCATCCTGGGCCATGGGAGAGGCTGAAACCCTTCCTGGAGAAGCCAGCAGAGGGTTATAGATACGGGAATCCAAAGCATCCCAGGGAATCTGCGCGCTGATGAATAACACCGTGTTTCCCATGTTTCAAATGCTGATGCAAAGCTGCATCAACAGGCAGTGAACAGCCTCTAACTCCAGGCTGGACACCTCCTCCGGGGCAGGCTCCATCCCCAGCATCAGTGTCAGGATATCAGGAATGGGTTGTACAGCTCACAGAAAAATGTTACAGAAGCCCTGGGATGAAAAACATTTAGCATAAATTGAATAGGAAAATAATGCTGGAGTTGGAGAGAAAGTTGAAGTTCAGCAGTTTCATTTGAAAAGAGAATGGAGCATCAAGCCCTGGGAAGTGTCATTTCCTGACTCTTGTGGAGTAACAGTGAGCTGTAAAATTAGAGTTGCATGGATGGCTGTGGAATGATGCTCATGAAAAATTAATGACAATAGCAGGAGACAGGAAAAATCCAGAAAACATTTCCACGACTGTTAAGTTTTATAAAAGCTTGTTTTCATTAAATCTAAACTGTGTACTTTACCCGAGCTGCCAAAATCCCTGCAGCTTCCCTAAAGCAGCGAGTGCTTATGGCAGAGAGCTGCTCTGTGAGCAGAGACCTGCGGGGAAGGTAATTGTGGGAGATGGATGGGTTTTGTTCCCCCCGCTCTGTTTGTGGGAGCAGCTCCCTTCCCAGTCTGGAGCTGTTCAGGTGCTGCTGGTGGGACTTTGCTGCTCGCTCTGCACAGAGCTCCAAGGATCTGAGCTGAGCTGGGGGATTTTGGGATCCCACCCCTGTGGAAGGTCCCTGTGGGGGGATCCCTGAGCTGCCTGTCCTCAGTTCATGCCGGGATTCATGCTTCAGGCAGCTCCAGGGATTTTAGTGCACCCCAACAGATCCCTCACGGGAACCGAGAACACTGGCCTGAGGCAGGACTCACTTTGCAGACATTTTTCAAGTACTGGAGCGGAGAAAATAAAGGGGAGAGCCAAGCTCTGATCATCTGGGTTGGAAAGAGGAATGTTCTGAAATGCAGCATTCCTGGAAATGGTGTTTCAACAACTGGAGCAGCCTCAGTCAGCTCACCTTTGGAGTGTGCATCACACGTGGGGCTCGTTCATATCCGGAAGAGACTTTGTGCCTTGAAACACTGAAAACTCAGTGAAATATTCCAGTGGAAGGAGTGGACCTGGATTAAAGATAAACCACAAAGCAGCCCAACACTCCCAACAAACAACAAACCAGCCTGACCTTGGAGTGGTTTCTGATCAAATTTCCTGTGTTGCAGCACTTTGAAAATAGAAATTGCGTGCTTGGAGCTGCATCCCTGGGTCACCGCAGGTGGCTCCTGATGCTCTCACACAAGTTCAGAGCCACAGGCAGTGCCAGAAATCAGGATTGTTGCACTCCCTATGGGGTTAAACCCTGATGTAACTTCTCCCTCCTGGGATACGATGGAATCCGGGAATTCTGTCTCATCCTGGCAGATGTTCGCTCCCCACAAGCTCCTCCTGAAGATGCTCCCAGCACCACGAGGTGGGATGAGACACTCCAGCACTTTCCTGCTTTGCCTGACTGATATTAACAGTGACACAGAGAGTGCTGCTGGCAGGGGAACATATTTGTCCTGTCACATTTTTTTCTGCCTGGAGAACTCTGGAAGCCAAGTGACTGCTTTCTCCTGTGATTTTATCAGCTGCTGGAAGGATTCAGACAGGTAGCAGCTGTGCAGCCCCATACAGGATATGATGTTCCTAAATATGCTGTAATTACCTTCCTCACCATCCTGAGCACCAGCAGCTGAGGAGTCTGACTCCTTCAGCCCGGAGAGCTGTCAGCTCTGATTGTTCCCTGCATCCTGGACTGGGCACTCTGCAACTGGGGGCTCCCCTGGTGCTGCTGGATTTGGGAATCCGTTGGCATAATCAGCATCTCCCCAAAACAGTCCAGAAATCCAAGTCCCAAACTGGATTATCTTTATGTTCTGTTAATAGGGTGTCCATGGAAGAGAAGGTGTTGGTTGTGTGGAATTGGCACAGCAAATAAACATCATTATTGTGGCTTCCTTTGGCTCTAGACTCCAGTGGGATGCAGGGATGATCCCACCCTGTCTGGCATTCAGGGTTTGAGTCTGCGCTTTAGGCAGGGCAGCAGGACCCCAAAAATGGGCTGGAAATGTGTCCAACGTGACCTTTCTAGTTCACACCCTGCTGTTCTTCTCCTCAGCCTCCTCTTAGGCTCATTTCTTTCTTTGGTTGGTTCTCGTGGGGTAATTCACACCCAAACGGGGACAAGTGGAAATTCTGTCCCCTCTACAAGGAAGGGAATTCAAATTTATCCTCCTTTTCTCTCTTTCCTCATCAGTACCTGCCACAACACGAGACTGATAAACTGAGTATTGGCTTGACAGCCCACAGGTTGTCCAGGTAGCTCCAGATTGATACCAGAGGGTTTAATTGAAGGGAGACAGGACAGTGAAGCTGCCTGAGCAGTGCCAGGTCTGTGGCGTGCAGCAGAAAGGCTTTTGCTATCCTCTAGTGGCTGTGGGAGGCTTCACAGCCAGCTCCTGCTCAGAGGAGCCGGGCTGGGATTGCTCTTGTCAGAGGTGTTCATTCACAGAGTTTATGTAGATTAATTAAACAGGTGTCAGGTGATATTCCAGTGGAAGGTGCAGGGCGTTAGAAAAAGGTGATCTTTAAGGTCCCTTCCAACCCAAAGCATTCCATGGTTCTCCGGCAAAATAAATCCAGAGTTTGTTGATGCAGAAGTTGTGTTAGAGTTTTTGGTTTGGAGTTTTTATTTCATTGACTTGTTCTGTTTCATTCAAATCCAAATATTTCACAGGCACGGCCGAGCTGGCAGAGCTGATGTTGGAGCCGTCTCCCTTTGCTGGGGGTGACTCAGGCGTATTTATTTTCATCGGGAAAGGAAACTCCTCCATTCTTTTTGCCCACATGAGCTTGCAGAGGCTCCTAAATGCTCTAAAGCATTGTCATAGAGGGATAATTTGTCAGTGCTGGCAGCAGAGCTTTTGCTCTCTGGTCCTGAGCCAGAGAACTCTGTCTTTACAATGATGAAACACCAGACACCCTAATGGGGAAGCTGGAACTGGTTCAGCAAGGGGGATAAATAAGTGCCATAGATCTCTAAAAAGCTGGAGAATTCACCCAGAAAATGCAGGCTTTGGAGTGCAGTTATTCCTGTCACCGCTTTTAAGGAGGAAATGGCTGTTTTCTCCAGCTGGGGAATAGAAGCTCTGGACCCAGAGGGGAAAATGATGTGGAAGACACCTGGGGTGTTCTGCCAGAACTGGGGGATGAACCCTGAGCTGAAAGGAGGAGTGGCTGGAGTTGCTCAGAACTAATGGAAAGCCAGGCCCCAGCTCCACCAATCTTTCCTGAGCCCAGGGAAGTGCCTGCCTGGAGAAGGAACGATGGAGTGAGGGAGCAGAGGGGAAAGGCAGCACGGCGCCCGTTCGGAGACAGAAACCCCATTTTTGCTCTCCTTACACGGCAGCTGGCACAGAGGAGGTGCCTCTGCTCCAAGTGGGGCCTCCAGGTGCTGCTACAGTACCTGCAGTAATAATTAAGAGTCAGATCTGTGGTAATAATTAGAGTCAGTATCTCTGGTAATCATTGGAGTCACCGATGCTTTGTTTGTCCCCTGAGCCGCGAGTCTGCACGGGGAGTGCAGGTGTGGAAGGGAAATGTTCACTCCCTACTCGTCTTCCCCTGTGCCATCTGTGGGGAAATGCCCAATATTTGCTAAAACCGGGCTGGAAGCAGCAGGGATTTGGCTGAGCTGGTTCCTTGAGCGATCTGTGCAGGGGGAATTTGGTAAATTCAGGGATGCTGCAGGGGATCCAGCACAGATGTGCTGGAAGCAGCCCAGCAGGATCCTGGTGCTCGTCAGAAGGGAGAACCATTGGAATATAAAATTTCCCCCCCTTGTTTTACCTGGCATGTTCGGCATTAGAGCAGATACTGCAAACCTTGTATTTTCAGTGCAAGTATTCAGGAATTTGAGTGGCCCCATGGAGAAATGGCTCATCCAGGCTGCAGTAAAACTTCCTGGGTTTATTACATTCATGATTTTATTACAGTAAAAGCATTCAAAAATAATGTGGTGGGAGTGAAAGCACCTCTTTCTCATGGAGTTTTAATTTGGCAAATTAATAATAATAAAAAAAAGCAGCCGAATGCTCAGGAGCCTCAGAGTTGAATGAACTGCAGAATCTCAAAACCTTTCTCAGATAAATTCTTAAAATCTGTTTCCCATTAAAAGCACCCAAACAAACGTGCACAAATACGAACAGACAAATAACCACTACACAAAAAAAATCCCAGTTAGCTGGAGGAATCTCTGTTAATTGTATTTTTATTACCTATTTCTCTCAGAGGAGAGGTTTGAGTACACAGCTCTGCACTTCCCTGCTAAAATAGGGGGGTTTCTGAGGACACATTTCATCTTTTCGATTACGATTACACTTGAAATGCTCCGAATTTCTGCTTTTCTGTGGGAGTCAGAGCTTGGCGAAGAAAAGACGCGGACGTACAATGTCAGCAGCAGATGGCAGCCGAGCCCCGTGGCTGAGCCCTTCCCCGGGCTGCGGAGGGATGGGAGAGGCAGCGGGAGCGGGGAGCCGGCAGTGCTGACACCTGCAGGGCTCCGAGCAGGAGCATCCCGGGCCGCAGGAGCTCTGCCCATCCATCCCCAGCCCAGCTTCCCGGCAGGGATGGAGCTGAGCCCCAGGCAGCTGCCAGCTCCCCAAACCAGGCTCCCCAACTGCACAGACACCCCAATAAAGTCCCGGGGAATGCACAGCAAGGCACCGGCTCTGCAGGAGCCTCCACCTGCTCGGCTTCCTCCTCGTTTCCAAGGCAATCTCGGATCCGAAAAGGACGAGGTGACATTTCAGTAGAACGTGCATTAATAAAAAGCATCACTGAGGAGTGTGAGGGTGGCACAGGGACAGAGGACGAGGATGGGACAGAGGATGAGGATGGCACGAGGACAGCTCGGAACTGGGAGAGGGAATTGGTGCCCAGGACTGCTGTCCTGCAGCTCCAGGGTCAGCTGGAAATATCAGCAAACACACACACACACGCGCGCCACCAGATTGTGCTGACTTGTTAAATATAAACGAAAACATAATTAGATTTATAATGTGTCTCTCCTCACGCCCAATCACATAATTTACCAAAGCAGGTGGGGGGAGAAGAACAAGCCCTCACAACCTGCTGAAATATCATTATTAACATGCACATGAAAAGTCAATTATGCCAGAGGGAGGTATTTAAGTGAAGTGAGTTTCCATACTCTGGGATTACACCTTGGGGATTATATATTTCTTATTTATTTATTAATTTCCCCTCAGATCTCTGCTGCTGCTTAGCAGTGAGGAACAAAAAAGGTACAAGGAGATATTTTTAATTCCCCTGAAGAAATAGCCAAATACGTGGATGAATAATTGTTCCTCTCCCCATCAATATTCTCCCCCATCACCACATCGTAAAGACTCTCTGCTCTCCCCAGTCACACAGGTCTGGTTTGTGGTGTTTAGTTTTAAATGACACCAGGGACTGGTCTTCCAGCCCTTCCCTGGGGAGGACATTTGAAAGTGCTGTTATTATTAGTTGCAGTATTTATTATTTGTATTACAGCAGTGCCTTGGGGCTTCTGCTGGGACTGGGATCCCATTAGGTGGATGCTGAACAGGGAAAGGCAATTCCTGCCTCAGAGAGCTCTCAGCGAAAGCAGAAGGAGCAGGCAGAGGTGGGAGGGAGTGGGGAAGGGTGAAATGAGGTGTTGGAAGTCACAGAGGAAACCTCCCTGTGAACTACAGCTCTTTGGGGCTGACCCCGTGTGACAGCAGAGCTCTGAACTGATCCCAAGAACTGGAATCCCAAAGAGCTGCATGCAATTGCCCATTTTCAGGTTAAGGTCAGGCTGCCCCTCTGGGGTGCTCTGCAAATAGAGGAGCTCACTCTGACCTTCTGCTTCCAGAGCAGGGCAGGGACCAGGGGGAGCTCTGAATTCGGGTCTCTGCTCCATTTAATTTGTGAGGGCAAAGTACACCCTGAGCTGGGGCAGGCAGGGTTTCATGGCAGGTCCCACCTCCAGGGCGTCCAACAGGGCTTCATCCAGCAGGTGTGCCTCTGGAATTACCTGCCACCCCTTTTCAGCATTCTGTGAAAACACCTGTGTTCACTGGGACACCGAACCAGCTAAACACTCGCATTCCAGTCATTCTTTGAACAGAAATTTGCATCTGAGATTGAGATAAACTTTGGATGTGGGCCAGCCAATGAAAAATGTGATCACACCATAATTTGGGGGACCTCAATAACTTGTAGTGGGAAACAATGAGGCTTGGCCTGTTGTAAGACCCAAACCATGCCTGGTTCAGGGCTTCCAGCACTGCTGGAGTCCTGGGCTATGGTCAGGAAGGATCCCTCCCACCACATTGCATTATCTTGTACATCCCTCCCTTTCTCCTTCTGTTCCCCCACTGACAATGAGCAGATCTTTACATCCAGGAGGAGAACTTAATTAGTGTCATTAAAACAAAGTCATCACAAACCAATACAAAAATCCCTCAGACCCCAAAAACTCCTCCAGAAGTGGATTCCTGAAGGCCTTTAGGACTCCTCAAGCACTGCTGAGCCCCTGCATCGATGCACTTGCTTCACCAGCCATGGCTTTTCCACACATTCTTGCCTAAGGCATGACAAATTTAATGGTGTGTGTTTTGCTGAGTTGTTGACTCTTGTTTTTCATTCCAGCTAAGTTTCTAGAGAGGCTTAAACGCACATTTTTGAGCAGGGCTCTGTGTGCACAGCCCTGCTGTGGCTCCTTCCCCTTGGCCCTGCTGCAGAGTCCCCTCAGCCGAGCTCTGGGTGAGCGAGAACTGAACCACACTGAGAGGAAAACCAGGTTAAAGAGCTGGGCTTTAGCTCCCTGTTAATTGCAGCTTATCTGGGGCCTGGATAATTGCTCATAAATACCTGCTGAGTTGCCAAGCCTGTGTTAAGGCTTGTCAGTCTTTAATAAATCTTGAAGATTTAAGATGCTGCTCCTTGCTGGTGCCCATCACTCCCCGGTGCAAGGTAGGGCAGAGCCAGGCAGCCGAGCAGGATTCCTCCCAGGCTGCAGGGACATGTGAGAAGGGCTGTGCAAGAGCTCCTGGAAAGGTCATTGGTATTTTTGGAGCAATAAATCATGGAGGGAAAGATTTGCATTTTGGCTGTATAAAATCCAGGGCTGGATTAGAGAGAGCATACTTTGCAGTAATATTTCTCTCCTGACTTGTTTTATTAGCTTCCTTTAAACATGTTACATTATTGCTTATAGAATTTCATTTACTTGGATTGGCAGCTTGATAAATATGTCTATTGGCGATGATTTGGATTGCTCTGGGCATTAATATTATTAAAACCTGTCACAAGGAAATGTCTGAAAGATGACTTACTGTAAAGATTACAGCATGAAATAAATCATACAATGGTATTTGTTACCGTTTATGGCCTCTTGGAGCCGAGTCAATCCCTTTTTATGTTGCATTATTTTTCAAGTTTTTATAGCCTTACATTATATATCTCTGTCAGAAATGAACAGATGGGGTGTCAAACACGAGCCTTCTGAATAATTCCCACCCTCGGGTTATTTGTATGAAGGACAAGTGTAAAGCTGTGTTCTCGAGAAAAGGAGCGGGATGGAGGTGCAGGAAGTGTTGTTCCAGCGGGCAGCTCCTTTGTCAGCAGCACATTGTGCTTTTGAGCAGTACCTGGGCTCCAGGGCGGGGGCTCCGGGCAGGCAGGAGCAGAGTTTGGCACAGCAAACCCTCGCAGTCGCTCCAGCCCCACGTTCCCCCGGCTCTGCTGTTGCTGCTGGAGCAGAGTGAGGTGTGGAAGGGGCGTTCAGCGACAGCCAAACCTCCCAGGGCCGGGGGAACACGCATGAGGGTGGATGCTTGTAGGTACCTCAGACACTTCAGGGGTGGGATTCTAAAAAAAGCCCCCCCCTGAACCACACAAATGGCATTTCGGGAGCTTGGGGAGTGCAAGAAGGCAGCTGAACAGATATTTTGGACACTGGAATTTTGAGAACTGATGTTAGTTGGGAAGCTCCTCTAGGAAGAGGTGATAATATTTTGCATCCCACTTTTTGCTGGGTTGAGAATCCCATTGTTCCTGCTCCATATTTTTGAGGCCTTCTCCTCAGAGTCAGGGGCACAGTCTGGATGGAGTGATGGTTAAGCTGATAACACACAGGCAGCTAATTAGGTTTATTTCAGTTACAAACACTCAGATGGGAGCTATGGTCCATCATTTTACTTCTCGATTCAGTTTGGGTTGGATTTTGTAAATAGGCCTCCAGTTACTCCTTTTTTCATTCCCTCTCCTTCTGGAGAGCAAAACATTTGGAATACTGAGAGAAAACCTCTCAGCCCTTGCCTGCCCTCATGCACAGGATTTTTCCTTCACTTCGGTTTGTGTCCCACTGGCTGCCTTTGGCACCCAGACTCCTGTGAGCTCAGCCAGCCATTCCTGACCAATTCAGTCAGCTAATCCGGAGTTTATTCCAGCTGCTCTCCAGAGCTCCCTTCCCCTGTGTTCTCATGCCTCTCTGGTTCCTCTGAGCCTCCCCACTGTAGATCAGAGAGCCTCTCCCTGTGCTCCTCAGCCTCTTTTCTCTGCTCCGTGTGAAAATGCACCACCTCTCCCTGCTCCAGGCCCTCAACCCACATCCATCATCAGGAGTTTTAGGGATTCCCACTCACCCTGCAAGGAGCAGTTGTTCTGCTCGTTGTACCTGGAGCTGCACCCACCTGGGCCCACTAATCCCACTGCAGGTTGTACAATGGCATAATCACCTGGAGAATTTGCATGACTGATGGTGTGAGTTCTGAGTGCATAAGGATAAGTTTCATAATTAGCTTTCCCTGTGAACTTGTGCAAACCAGCCTATTTATAATTTGGTCAGCTCCTGATTTTTAATAAGGGTGCTGAGAGGGACTGAAGCCTTTGGCAGCATCGTTTCATATTTTAATTACCCACAGTAATTCTGACAATTACACAAATGTCATAAATCACATCATAATGACCCATTAAAAAAAACACCCCTATTTAATGATTGGATGAGGATTTAAATTAAACAGACGCGCAATGGCTTAACAAGAAGCCAAAAGCTCCATGGAGTTTCAAAGTGTTCCAAATCTTTTTATTGAGCCACGGCTCCAAAAGATGAAGAAACTTCGTGCAAAGTTTCTTTCACAGGCCAAGTCCTGATTTCCTTTCCATGGGGTGGAATCCATCCCTGTGTCCCAGGCTAGGACTGGACTTCTACATGATTAGAGCCTTCATTGGCCATTCTGGTGTCTGTCTTGCAGTCCAGGAGAATTTAGGATGTCCTTTGCTGTTGGCAGTGCCAATCCCGTGGTCACAAACATCCCTGGATGTCACTGGAGCTCAATGACATTGGATTTTAGCCAGGAAACTTCAGTTTTAGGAGGGCTAGCATCAAGCCACAGCTCACATGTTCTGGCAGGGAGCTTTTGCTGCACTGTCTGGGGTTTAATGCAGTCTGAATTTGTCCCTGAGTGTGCTGTTCCATGCCCTGCTCACCAGGGACTCCTGCTGAGGGGGGCAGTGGATGAGGAGTGCTTGGCATCACTTCTCCCCCCTGGTGATTTCTCGTGCCATCTTTTAAATTGAAGCAGGGCAGGGCTGGGCTGGGCTGCAGGTGACTCCCCTGAGGAGCCGAGTCCACACAAAGGTGCCACCAGATCACCCCAAATGGGGCTGTGCTCGCCAGCACAGGGTTCAGCTGGGCCCTGGCCCCCTGCTTTGGACCCTCCATGAAAATCACTTCTATTATCTCAGGTCTCGAGCGAGCCAACTCCTGCTCTTTAGATTATTTTGCTATTAATAACGTCACAATAAGTGGGTGGAAGTAGCTAATGGCTCTAAGCCACAAATGATCCCAAATGTTCCCAGTCTCTGCTCTCCTGTAAACCTTGACAGATTGGGAGTGCTTAGTAAAATATTGTAACACTCAACACGCATTTACAAGACAGAGATCCGTCCCATGACGGCTTCCAGATGTGCGAATGTGTGCAATTTCATAATTCAGGAACAGACTCTATTGCCCTCTGCAGATCCCCCATCAGGCTGTTCATAAATGCTGCTCATAATTAAATTAACCCACTAACTAGCCATGCAAATTTTGATAAGCAGTGACCAAAAAAATAAAAGCAGGGAGCTGTTGAGATGCTCTCAAAAAATGACAAGGTTGTCTTCAGGGATTTTTTATCATTATGAGAAGACTTGTTTTTTCCCCTTCCTGTTTGCCAAATTCTGCTTTGTCCCTTTGTACATGACAACTGTTTCAAGGTTTTAATCTAATAATTAGGAGCTGAATTTTGCCACCCTTCCTCAAGCTGTCTGCTGCCTGCCTCTCGGAACAGCCTCCCTGCAATCAGAGCAGCCTCTGCTCTGTGTGTGGGTAGCAGGACCAGGCTTTGTGTTTTGAAATGCAACCTGTGCCCAGCCCAGGAGCAGTGGGAGAGCAGGAGGGAAGGGATGGGGAGCAGGAGGGAAGGGATGGGGAGCAGGAGGGAAGGGATGCAGTGTTTGTTTCGGGGGGGGGTTGGATGCAGAAATGGAGAGCAGGTGACAGTGGCCTCCCTTCCGTGCCACTCTGAGGTTTCTGCAGGGCCCTGATGCACCGAGCTCAATGTTCAGGCAGTTTGGAATTTCTCCATGAACTCTTCAGGCTTTGCCACAGGAATTCTTCCTAAGGCATCATCACCTGGAGCCCGGTCACCAGAGAACCTTGGCTCTGTTTTAGTGTGGTACCAAACACCACCTACTTCACACAAGGATTCAGCCTTTGTGCGTGCATTGTGTAAATCCCAGTGCCACACAGCTCCCTCCATGCTCTTTCCTCAGTTCAGCTTAGTTTACCTTTATTGTTCCTGTTCCAAACTCTAAGTAAAGCTGGAGTCCCTAACCTTGGTGGGGGGCTGGAAGGATTGCTGCAGTAGAGATGATAACTACAGACTATTTTTATTTTAGTGTTTTCTGTGCAACTGCACTGACTTCACTGGGATTACACGTGCATTGCTCAGGGGCAGATTCGGTTCAGTGGATGTAATTAAGAAAAATTTAAGTACTCATTTTTAAGATTGGTTTTACTTGTTGCCTGATGTATTTGTTAATTATGGGATGGAATACTCTAAATTACAATATTTTGCAACAACACGTAATACCTCTGTGTCGAGTAATTAAACCTTGCAGTTCCTCATGAGGTAGGGGAGGCTCTTTGATGCTTTGGAGTGATTTAATCCAGGAGGATGAATCAGCCGAGCCCAGACAAGCCCCATGTCCTGACAGTGCAGGGCTGGGAGTGAGGGAAGGGGCTCTGTGGGGCCTTCAGAGGCACAGCCAATGTTCATCTGTGTGTGAGAAACCCCACTCCTCCCCAAGGACAAGGGCAACACATGTGCGGGTCTGGGAGCGAGTCAAAACCAGTGAGAGGGCTCCCAAATGGGATGAGGACGGAACAGGCCAAGTGTGAAATCATCCCCAAGGCTGGGAAGGAGTCGGGGTTGTGCTGGTGGAGCCCCAGCCTGTGGGACCAGGCCCTGACAGGGCTTTGCCCTCACAGACTCCTCCCCTGGCTGCGTTTTTGGGGACAGACTCTCACAGGGCTTTGCCCTCACAGACCCCTCACCTGG
>NW_024581080.1:2538130-2541458 GCF_017639235.1 Corvus kubaryi
GGGGACAGACTCTCACAGGGCTTTGCCCTCACAGACCCCTCACCTGGCTGCGTTTTTGGGGACAGACTCTCACAGGGCTTTGCCCTCACAGACCCCTCACCTGGCTGCGTTTTTGGGAACAGACTCTCACAGGGCTTTGCCCTCACAGACCCCTCACCTGGATGTGTTTTTGGGACCAGGCCCTGACAGGGCTTTGCCCTCACCTGGCTGCATTCCTGGGGCCAGTGGTGCAGGCCTTGTCTGTTCTGAGGGGATTTGTGAGTCGGCCCTGACCCCGTCATCTCTCTGGGCAAGATTTAGAACGACCAAAAAGCCCTGATTGCCGAGGATTTGCTGTTGTTCTGTAGCTGGAGCCCAGAAGGAACCTGAGCCCCCAGCCCTCGGTGTGTACACGTGACTCCAAGGCTCATTGTGGCCACGTTTTCCCGTGACAACGGGTGGAAGAGCTGACGTCGGGAGACTGCAGGCGAGGGATTCAACAAAGCTTTAGGGCTTTGCAGAGGCATTATGAAGAATTTAAAGATAGCTTGTCAGCGGGAAGTTGTTGGCAGCTCACAATTTGATAAAAGGACTTCCACTCCCTGCCTCCTAATGCTACAGACAACTGTTAATCACTTATGTTAGTCCTCAAATGAAGTTTGAAACATCTTGGATGTGTCTGGCCATCTTTTAGCATAGCTGAGAGCTACATTATCTCCTTTGATTCATGGAAATGTGAGTGACTGGTTTGCATTAGGTCATGGGTGAGGGAAGAGGCAAAAAAGAAATGGCAGAAGGATCCCTTAATTAGAGAATGGCTGTTCAGTCAGGGTGGGCTTGGCCTCAGCAGGGTGGGGCCATCACCAAGAGAGTTTCCCGCAGTCTCTTCCCTCTCTCTCCCACTTCAGGGATCCAACAGGTGCCTCCTCCCAAGCCGATATATTTCCCACAATATTAGAACGAGGAGCTGTCATTTCTGACAGGTTGTGTACAGAGATGATGGCTTTGTTATGATCGGGATGCATCCATTGATTGATTGGTAAATCTGAGTCGAGGAAGGAGCTCGTGAGAAGAGGCTCTGACTTGCCAAAATGCCATCGGATCTGTGGCCTGGGGATTTGCTGTGTGAGGAGGGGACGTGTGGCTGATGGAGGCACTGGCAGAGATTTGATGGGGTGCATGGCCCCCCTGCCCTCCAGTTTGGGACCAGTTTGCTAAATTCGGGCAAACCACTTGGACGCCTCTCCGTGCTCCTTGTCAGAGATGCAAATTTACCTTTCCTCCTGCTGAGGGGTGGGTGATTCACAGCTCTTCCAAACGCTGCTTCCCACGAGGTGCTGTCTGCCTGTGAAACCTTTACAGGAACCCTGCAAGGGGCAGAAGAGAAGAGCAGGGACAGGAGTCGTGGTGCCTTTGGCCACCTCATGACTTCCCCAAGAATTCAGCTCAGTACCAGTCTCTTCAAGCAGCTCCTGCTTGAGCAGCACCTGCTTGAAGCTTTTGTTTCACGTGCTCTTGCTGCTGCGTCTGAGCTGCCCCGATGCTCACAAACACAGCACGAAGCTGGAATCTGAAATTGGCCCCTCAGAATGTCCTGCAACGTGGATGTAATTTAAAGTCTCTGAAGACAAGGGGAAAATTCCTGCTGACTTCTCTTTGCTCTTAATCAA
Organism: Corvus kubaryi; assembly: GCF_017639235.1. Classification (NCBI taxonomy): domain Eukaryota; kingdom Metazoa; phylum Chordata; class Aves; order Passeriformes; family Corvidae; genus Corvus; species Corvus kubaryi. Next base: position 2,539,780 of record NW_024581080.1, read on the forward strand.
GCCCATGTTTATATAAATATTGCTTCAGTGAAGGTCCCCACTGAAGAACTCATTATTTAAAATAATCCTTGGGACAGAGTCCAAGCAGCAATAAACATCACAGCTGATACAATAATTCAAGGAAACACTTTGCAGTATATTTTTCCTTATGTTTGTCTCGGCTGACATTGACAAAGGAATTCCTGCACCACACAGCCCTTTCCCCATCCTGGCATGGTTAATGTGTGACTCACACAACCTCGTTTTTCCTTGCTACTACAGACACGAAAGCTGCGATGCTGATAAGGAGGGCACCTCAGATGGGATCTCAGCTTGGCTGAAATGCAGCTGCTGAGGGGCTGTTGTGGGCTGGGCAGCTCCTCACTGTGTCCTGGGTTCTGCTGGCCAAGGAGGGAGCAGCAGAGTCCTCCTGGATCCTGCAGAAACGTTCCCATGGTGCTGCTCCACTGCAGGAGGCTCTGCTGGTGGCTGGGGGGGTTGCTTTTGGCATCTTCACATGTCCTTCTCCTTGTTCTCTGGGAACAAGCTGGAGCTTCCACTGCTCATTCCACGGCCATATTTCCTTGTGATTTAGGTGGTAACCTGGGAACAGAAAGATCTCCAAGGTAACGAGGGATCAGCGATGCCTTCTGTGTTCAACCAAAGCAGGGCAGGCACCTTCCCTCAGGAGATGGACACGGAAAGGTGTGATTGACACTGGTTTTACTCTGGAATTTTGTGTGCTGTGTTCCCAGGCCCCTGGGCCCATGCCATTATTGATCAGGAGATCTCTAAGACAGTTTGGTTTATTTATTTAATGCGCCTAATCCGTAAAAGAACAAACCCCATCTCGAAATGGCAGGTTGTGCTCAGAGCTGCCAGAGAGCTGAGAGTAGGCAACCAGATCTTGCAATGAGGTGATCAAAGATTTCATCAAAAATACAGAATGTTCAAGCTGTTCTGCCAGCTGGGAGACTTGTAGCAGGCTGGAATTCATGCTGCTTGAAATGCTGCAGCTTCCTCCCAAGCAAATAAAAGGGCCCTATTGCCCAGCAACCTCCAAAATAGAATTAGTCACTCCAAACGGGCAGATATCCCAATAGGACTGGGAGCTCAGCTCTGGGAATTCAGGGTGATGTTTGGAAAAGATCTTACAGACAGGTTTGCATGAGGGAAAAGCTCCCGAGTGCTGGTGTGCCCCATCTCCCCTGTGCCACTCGTGTTCTGTGCTGAGGGGTTTGTGTGGCTGGGCCAGGCTCTGCAGGGAGCTCTGTGCGAGTGCCAGGAGTGTCCACAGAGGGAATCAGAGCAAAAATGGCTTTTGCACTTGGTGTCCCTGCAGCATCTTCCTGTACAACCACAGTTCTGGTTCAGGCAGGGCCTCAAAGACCTGGGAGCCTGAGATGCATTTCTGGGAGGGAGTTGGGTGCTTGCCAGAGGCCCAGGCTGTGCTTTGGGTGTCTGAAAACTTCATCTTTAAAGTTGTTTGGGTGCTTTGAGGTGCAAATACACTCCCAGGGGCTTTGCATTTCCTTGTGTTGTGAAACCCAGGATGGGCGGATGGGCGGATGGATGGATGGATGGATGGATGGATGGATGGACGGAGGGATGATGGATGGAGGGATGGATGGATGGATGGATGGATGATGGATGGATGATGGATGGAGGGATGGATGGAGGGATGGATGGATGGATGGATG